>NW_020885022.1:153254-167113 GCF_003945725.1 Corapipo altera | reverse complement strand
ATCACCCTTCATCACCCCCCATTGCCCCTCCATCACCCTCCAGCTCCCTCTCCATTTCCCTCCACTGCCCTTCCATCACCCTCCATCACCCTCCATTGCCTTTTCATCACCTTTCAGTCACTCTCCATCATCCCTTCCATGCCCCTCCATCACCCCTCACCCCTCAATCACCCTTCATCACCCCTCCATTTCCCTCACCCTTCCATCAGCTTCTCCATCAGCCTCCACTGCCCTCCTGTGCCCCTCCCTTGCCCCTGTCCCACCCCTCCATCCCAGCCCAGCCAGGCTGGCACACACAGGGGGGACACTCCCTGGGGACACTCCCCGTTCCCATGCAGTGCCCCTGGCTCAGGGTGTTCCCAGGATGTCAGAGCCCTCCCTCTGCATTCCCAGCTCCGGCTTTAATGAGCTCAGAGGGGTGTGTGTGGGACATAAAGGAGCTGAGCTGTTCCCCTTCACGGGCCGTGGGCAGGAGCAGAGCCAGGGCGGGTGGGGACAGGGACAGGGACAGGGACAGAGACAGGGACAGAGTGATCCCAAAGAGGAATAAGAAAAGAAAAGGGAGGGAATTTCGAAAGTGTGCACACTTTGGATTTCCTTGTCATGTTTTAGGGGATCTCTTGGAAGCTCAGTGGCAGCTTCCCCCCTTTTGTGGCTTCAGACCTCTGCCAGGCTCCAAAAACATCCATTGAATTCACAGCCCTGCACGTCCCAGTGGGAAAACTGGAGCTGCTCATCCTTTGGGAAAGGGAAATGGCAGCAAAGCTTCCCTGTTTCCAACATCCATCAGCTGTTCCAGTCACTGTTGGTCCTCCAGAATTGTTGCCCCTTTTAAATTTTAATGGAAAACATCTGAATAATCCCACACACTTGTCCTCACAACCCCCTGTACCTCACAGGCTTGTAGGAGCTGAACAAACACCTCCCAGGTGACTGAAAGGTACTGGATTCCCTTTCAGGTATTTTTGGGAGGGAATTTCTTCCTCTGACTTCAGAAATTCAGGCAAAATTTCATTAGCAGCTGCTGAACACTCTGGAAGCATCCTTTTGGGGGGGCTTTGCAAATGTAAATGTGGGGCTGGTGACTCCATCCCAGCAGCTGGGCCATGGGCAGGACCAGCAATGGGAAGAGAATATGAGGAAAAGGCTTTTGCTGCTTCTCAACCCTCCTGGGACTCGAGTCCCAGATGTCCTGACCAGGGAGGCAGCTCTGCACTCATCTTCCTGAGTGCTCTTATTTAATTTATGTGCTGGTGCATTTCTGATGCTGGTTCTTGGCATCCCCCCTGCCCCCAGAAGGGCCGATGTGCTGCTTCACTCTGCTCCAGACAAGGGCTTTGAATCATATTTTTGGCATGTGGTGGTTTCTATAAAATATGTAACACCCCAGTGTCCTGTGGCCACGCTGGAGCTGGAGCTGGATGAGCTCTGACTCCCCAAAGCTCTGCCAGGGCCCAGAATAGCTCAGGAATATGACTTAATTGGAGGCTGCAGAAGAAGCTGCTGGTGGTGCTGAGGGCAGGGCTGGTTTGGGGGATGAGGGGAAGCAGCACAGGGTGTCCCCCCACCCACAGACCCCACGTGCCCCATCCCAGGTCCTCCTGTCTTTCTCCTTCCCTCCAGAAACTCAAAATACCTTGAATTTGGAGAGAATTTAATCCAACAGACTCAAAGGACACTTTGGGTTGGAAGGGGCTTTAAAGGTCACCTCGTCCAACCCCCGTTCCTGTGATATCAAACCACACAGGGAGCAGGGAAGGAGAAGGAGCAGTGGGGGGGGTTTTGGAATTCCCTGAGTGCTCCAGGGGGGCTTGTGGCAGGTCAGGGGTCTCTGGCAGAGTGTTCCATCCATCACCCATCTCTAGGCACAGCCCTGGCAGGTGGGTGCTGCCCTGGCCCTCCCTCAGGGTCTGGGATCTGCCTTTATTTCACGAGACTGGAATGTTTTCATTTTGCCTGCTGGAGGAAATGAAATGTTTAACACAGTTTATGCTTTTCTTTTGTCTCAAAACCACTTTTGGGGCTTTCCCACCCTAAAATAATAACATTGAGGTGCAGACCCATGGCTGGGACCTGCCCCCATTGACCTGTTTGGGTGTTTTATGGCAATTTGGGAGAGCAGGAGCAGCCCCTGCCCCCTCAACCCAGGATCCTCTGCCCAGGAGCACATGAACCAAAGGGGTTTGCTGGAAGAGACAGAAGTATTTCAGAGCTCACTGTCGTTCCAGAAAGCTCTCCCTGGATGTGCAAATGCCCCAGTTCCTAAATCAGGGAAGGAGGAAGTGCAGCTCAGCGGCTGCTCCGGGGTCAGTGGCAATAAATGCATTTTAAGAATGAGAGAGCCAAATCCTTAATGGCCTGGGTTTGCATCTCAGCTGGAGGGGAAGGAATATACCTGGATCTGCTGCAGACACGTCACGAAAAAGGCCCATCAATGTTTTGGCAGCTGCTGCCATGCCAGGAAAGTGGATTTTATGGCTCAGACAGGAATGGATGTGACTGTCCCAGCAGCAGCAGAGCTGAGCACTCACAGCTGACTTTGCCTTGCCCTGTGCCATTGGACATATGTGACACTTTGCACTGGGAATGTACAGATATTAACAATTCTTGTTTCTCATTAAAAGGGGAAAAACAGCCCTGCTGACGCAGCCTGATGGTGAAATGTGTGGTTCCCCAAACCCAGTGAGCGACTCTGTGGTTTGCTCTGGTAACTAAATGTCAGCAGGAGCAGCACGTGGGCAGGGCTGAGCCAGGAAGGCTTGAAAGCCACTTTTTAAGTGGAGAGGTTGAGTTTTCAGTTCTGTTTGTGGCCTGGTGCTTTCTCTTGCTCCTTAACAAATGGCTTTTGAAAAGCCACTTCTTGCAGCCTCTGAGGTGATTTGGCTTGAGCAGAGCACGAGGTGCAAAACTGGGCTGGAAATAACACTGTAAATGTTTGCTGGGTTTGAAGAAGGAAAAAAAATTCAGTGTATCAAGTGTCACTTGACTGGAGATAATTGTGAAAAATCACAGAGTGAGGAAGGACCTGTTCAGCTCAGTGACCTTTGCTGGCACTAAAATGCCTGGAGGGCTTGTTCTGACCTTCCACTGTGGAAATGTGCCTTTTGATCCTGACTTGAGATGCCCTTGGTTCGTGTCTGACTTCTTTGATCCATCCTAATGTTTGATCTCCTCCAAGGGCACCTGGTTTGGAGGAGCTCTGTGACCCCACAGCTCCACAGAGCTCGGAGCAAACATCCTGTGAGGCCTCAGGGAGGGTTTCACAGGGCAGGTGTTGCAAACCACGCCGTGGTTTAGGATGTTTTTGTCCCCCTGAGTGCACGTGTGGGTTGTGCAGCACCTGCTGCACGAGTGACACACTGCCCATGGTGTGTGTGCCCATCCAGCTGCTCTGGGATTAGCAAAGAGGAATGATCTGCACCCAGAAATGGTTCATCTCCTCACCCTGGGATTCTCAGGAAGCCCTGGGATGAAGGGGGGCTGTGGCTTTGGGGCTGCACTGAAAAGGGATGGCTGGATGGAAGGGCATTCACAGCCCAAGAAGGGAAAGAGGATGGTAAATTATTTTCTGGATTGCTCAGGACAGTAAATCCTTGCTTTAACCTCCTGTAGCCCCCTGAGCCAGGGTGTCCCAATAAGAGCTGGGTGGGAAAAGGAGCTTTTTCCCTCTGATGAGGAGGATGAAGAGAGCCAAGGAGTCACAGGGGTGATGCTGTCAGAATGAGCTGAGTCTTACTGAGGGCAGTTTATGCTCTGAGTGTGTAAATCTGCTTTGAAGCTGCCACCCTTGAGATGTGCCTGTCCTGGGAGGGGCAGGGGCAGAGCTGGGGGGAAGTCTGAGGGTCTCTGGGGTATTTGATGCAGCAAACCTCTCTCCCTGGAATGAAGTATCCACCTGGGATTGTTTGCATGTGATGCTCCTCATGCCCTGGGGACAGTGGGTTTGGGGGTTCTGGTGGTCACAGGCAGTCAGGGCATGGGGAGGGTCTGTCCTTGCCATGGGGCAGCTCTGGGTGATGCAGGGGAGACACAAAATGCACACGAGGTTTCAGTGCAGGCTTCACAACTTGGCTACACTGAGAATCAGATGCTCTCCTGTTCTGTCTCCTCTGAAGTTATTGTGGGGTTCATTTTCACAGTGGGGACTGTAAACTTCTTCTCTGGGCCCAGACACCCCCAGTATCATTGTCCTGCAAGCTGCACAAACCCACAAGTGGCCAGATGAGATATATCCCCATCCCTGCCCTGCCAGACACCAGCCTGGGCCCTAAACCCTCATGCAGAGGACACTTTATCTTCCCCAAATGACACCTGTTGTACCTCAGATATGTCCATGTTTATTACCCATCTCGTATCCAGTGTCTTTTCAGACCCTGCTCAAGAAATTCTCCCCTGGGAGGGTGGAGAGGCCCTGGCACAGGTTGCCCAGAGAAGCTGTGGCTGCCCCTGGATCCCTGGAAGTGTCCAAGGCCAGGTTGGATGGGGTTTGGAGCAACCTGGGCTGGTGGAAGGTGGCCCTGGTGGAGCTGGATGAGCTTTAAGGTCCTTCCCAACCCAAACCATTCCATGATTCCATGATTCTCACCTCTGCCACCCAGTAGCAGTGAGCTCCACATCCCGGAGTGATTCCCAGCAGTGACACCACACATTGCCTGGAAAGCTGATTTAGCCCTCCTTGGAATTCTCAGAATCCCTGTTTCTGTCCTTGGCTCTTGTTGGGAAGCAGAGCCTTGAAAATTGCCTTTTTTTAGACCTCTCCAGTTCCTCCCTCTCCACTTCCTGCATATTTTCTTCGTGCAGAATATAGCTCCTGCTTTTTTGGGTTCTTTTTTTGCAGCCTCCCTTCATCTGGGAGCCTTTTTGATGTTTTCTTTCATGGCTGTACCCCCTGCAAGGCTCAGGCTGTGTCCAGATGAGGCAGCTCTGAATTACAGAAGGTGTTCCCATTTTTTCGGGTGTTCTCCATCCTGCCCCTCCTGATCCTCCCATCTTGGTTGCAGCTGCAGGCTTTGTGGTGTCACAGAATCATGGGACATCCTGGGTTGGAAGCCCACAGTGCTGCCTGCCCTTCCAGAGAGAGGCCTTGGTTTAAGATCTAGAAAAATTGGGTGGTTTAAAGCAGTCCCCTCTGGAATCCACCCCACTGTATTCACTGCTGCTGAGCCCTCCTTTCACACCACACTGCACATGTAGCATGGTTTCAATCCCTCTGAAAATCCCTCGGATCTTTGTTGTCCTGAAAATCAGGCACCTGGCTCGGCTTTGCCACCTCTGCCCAAATTTTGCTTCCTAAAAGAGCCCATGTCCTGCTCTGTGGTGGTGTTGGCTGCAGCCATAAGCAGGCAGCACCTCACTTAAAGATCCTGGGAGATCTGTGTGAACCCCTGTCCCACCCCAGCCCTGTCAGTGACGGGGCTGCAGCCCCAGAGCCCCCCAGCCCTGGGCAGGGCATGTTCCCAGCCCCCCTCCCCCTGGATGGAGCTCACAGCTGCCCATGGGGAACATCTCCCAGACAAGTGCTCTGCTGCATTTTCAGGCCTGTTACAGCTCCTTGCAGGGCATTCCAGGTCACCTGTGGTTGCTCCTAAGCAGGAATCATGGAATGGTTGGGGTTGGAAGGGAGCTAAAAGCCCCCCAGTCCCACGGGCAGGGACACCTTCCACTAGCCCAGATTGCCCCGAGCCCTGTCCAACCCGACATCTTGCACGTTTAACATTTATTTAACATGTTTATTTAACTTTTCCAGCCTTGTGTTGCCTAAGCTCCCTCTGATCTTTGCCTGCTCCCTCCCTTGGCCGTGTCCTTCCGCCCTCGAGTGGGTGCCGGGGCTGTTCCTGTGTCTGCAGAGCTGACAGATGTCTGGGGCCATTTCTGCACCACTTGGCTTGTGTTTTCCCTGAGGTCCTGGATTAAATGCTCAGTCAAAACTCTCACATTTCACGGGCCAGTGAGCTGCTTCCACTCCCAGTCCTCCCCTCTCTGCTGGTTTCCCTTTTGCCGGTGCTCACCCAGGGCCCTGCTCGCTGAGCCGGGAGATCCAAAGGCAAAGGCAAAGCCCAGCCCTCGCCACGAGCTGGGATCAGCAGCTGGAGAAGCTGCTTCCACCCAAAAATATTCCTTGCAGTTGCACGAAGAGCTGTGTTTGCAGGAAGCACCAACACCTTGGCATTTATTGCACACAGAAATTATTGTCTGGTTCGTTCCGTACTGACATTCCCACCTTGTTCATTCCACACAGACATTCCCATGTGTTCCCTGGCAGGACAGGAGCAGTGCTGGGGTAAATCCCAACTTCCTCACAAAACCTCCTTTTCCCTTTCCATTTTCCAGGCCATTTCACTCTTCCTGGATTCTGGGGCTGGGGTTTCTGCCCTTGGCAGGGGCTCAGCTCACATCTCACTGTCTCTTCTGATGGAATCGTTGTTAAAAATAAGTCAGCTGATTTCCCAGGAGCTGCATCTGTCATTTTGTCCTGGTGGACTTGACTTCCATCAGTGTGTGGTGACACCTGGGCTTGGTGAGGAGCCAGAGCTGCCCAAAGGGCTGGACTGTGCCTGGTGCCCACAGGGAGTTATGGAATGGGTTGGGTGGGAAGGATCATCCAGTTCCACCCCCCGCCATGGGCAGGGACACCTTCCACCAGCCCAGGCTGCTCCAAGCCCCGTCCAACCTGGCCTGGGACACTTCCAGGGATCCAGGGGCAGCCACAGCTTCTCTGGGCAACCTGTGCCAGGGCCTCCCCACCCTCCCAGGGAAGGATTCCTTCCCAATATCCCATCTAACCCTGCCGTCTGGCAGTGGGAAGCCATTCCCCCTTGTCTTGTCCCTCCAGGCCCTTGCCCCAAGTCTCCAAAAAGTGGTGGGACAGGATTGTACCGTGAAAACTCCTTTTTCAGCTTAAGTGTGAGTGGAGCTGGGACTTGTCTCTGCCTTTGCTGCCTTCAGGCTCTTGCAGAGCACCAGTGATCCCCAAAGGGCATTTTCACTGTGTGTTGCCCTTGTCTATGAAAGACTTTGTTGACTTCCAGGATTGCTCTGGACCTTCATCTCAACCCCTTCCTTCAGGATATAAATTCCATGGGAACTTGGGGAAGCACCTCCCCAGCTGCTTGGTTGTAGCAGCGGGATCTGGAAGGTCCTTGTTCCGATTTCCCAACTGATGCAGCAGCTGTTCCCTCCCTTTGGGTCACCAAACAACCCTCCTGTGCCCGGGGCACCAGCAGCTGCCACGTCCCCTCCTGGCTGCAGCACCAGGAGCGAGGCTGCTGTGACCAACAGGCTGGAAACCAACCTGGCATTCCCACATTCCCTCCACCCCCTGCTCGCTGGCGACCGACCAAGCGCTGGGGCAGCTTCCAAGGGACCCGAGGTCCCGGCTGGTCCAGCTGCTCCTGGAGCTGGTGGCAGGGAACACCAAGCCAGGGGTTTGTCATCCCTGTGGAGCTGCAGATCCCTTGTGGGTTGTTCCTTGGATGCCGTCCAGGAGCTGTCCTGCTCCCTCAGCAGAAGCCTTTGAGGCTGAAACCTCCGGCAGCACGTGATGAGTGAATGAGTGTTGGCATGGTGGGATCTGGGAAGTGTTTTGGGGGGAGTGAAGCCCTGATTGAATGGAATTGTTACACCTGGCAAAGATCACAGCACCTCCTCCAGGTCCCACCATCCCTGGACAGCGTTAGATTTACGTAGATGTGTTTGGTTGATTCTCCTCCTTCCAGCAGGAGCTGGGACCCAGAGAGATTCACCTCCTTGCTGCAGGTCCCACAGCCTTCTGATTGCCAGGCCTGGGTCCTTCTTGGGGGTCAAAATTCAGGTTATTGATGTTCCTCTCCTCAGATCCTCTGCCTTGTTACCCAGAACCTGCTGAGGGCTGGAGGAGAGGAGAGGGGAGGAGAGGAGAGTCCTCATCCCTTATCTGTGTTGCAGCCACTTGGTGCTAAACCTGCTCCCCAAGCACGTGGGGACAGGAATCTCCAGGAGGCTCCTCCTGCTAAGACATGGTAAAAATAGCAAACTAAGCTGGGATTTCAGCCTTGACTCACCCAAGCAGGAGTAAATAAGTATTAAATACCTGGGACCACGTGAGGGTTTCGTCTGCTGTGCCCTGGCAGCCCCTTCCAACCAACCAGCCAACCAACCGTTTTTAAGGAAGTGGTGAAAATCTGAATTACTTGGAAGCTGCATCAAAATGTGGCTTAAGGGATGTGGCACAACTTGAACAGTGGAGCAAAAACTGCACGAAGGAGTGGGGCTGTGGCAGTGGAAATACTGAAATGGCTCAGGCAAGGGAGGGCCTGGGGTTTGGGAGCCAAACAATGGGATCCTGACACATCCTCTCTGGGGCGTTTGGAGCATCAGGAGAGGCAGTGGAGTAATGTCAACAAGTCTTTAAACCACTCAGTGTTATACTAAAAATGCTGGAAATTCAGGAGTTTGAAGTGTGGGTGAGGTCACAGGAGAGAATTCCCGAAGGCCAAGTCCCTGGATAGCTCTTCCCAACGCCAGTGGCTCAGGGGGGTGAATCTGCTGCAGTGTCCCCCCCTGGCAGTGACCCCCAACAGCCAAGGAGAGGCCAACGTGGCAGAAACTCCTGATTCATTTGTGGGATTAATTTTTTACTGCCAAAATTGGGTTAAGGGGTTAAAAAGCTGAGAAGGGTTTGCAGGGACACAGTTGTGTCTGACACAGGATTGTCCAGAACCATCACCCCACCCGTGATTCCTTTGGCTGTTCTGGGCTGGGCTTTATTCTCTGAGCTCACCCAGGGGTGTCCCTGTCACTGCTGTAGGTTCAGGGTTTGCTGGTGGGGTCACCTGGCGAGGGGTGGCCGAGGTGGCAGCAGCCCCTGGACCCTCTGCAGCCCTGTCTGTGCTCTGCCCATGGAGCATCAATCCCAATCCCAAATCTCCAAGTGCAGCGTGGGAGCTTCCCGCGCAGGAGCGGGGCTGAGCCGAGCCCAAAAGCCGGGCTCAGAACTGAGGCCTGGCTTAACTGGCGCGTGCTGGGATCAGCGGGGGGTGTCTCTGACCCAAAACGCCTCTCCCGGCCCTGGTGCCACCTCCCATCCCTCTGACTCGCGTCCCTTTTCCCGGCAGAGAGAAGCGAGCCCTGCACATCAGCGTCACCAACCCGGTGCAGTGCAGCCTCCACGGGCGGAAATGCACGGTCTCCGTGGAAACCAGGATTAACCAATCCCAACCGGATTTCACCAAGCATCGCTCCGGCTTCGTCCTCTCCGTGCCGGGGAATTAACACCCGGCCCGCCCTCCCCGCGCCCGGGACTCGCCGGGGTTCGGTGGGAGATGCTCGGCGGCCGCGCGTCAGGCACCGGGAACGGGCTCGGCAAAGCTCGAGGTTTTGGAAAACCCGAATTCGAGCGGGTCTAGAAAAGCCAAATTCACTTAGAACAAAGGCTTAAAATAGCCGGTGACCTGTTCTCCATCTTACAAACCAGGCTGGAATATCACAAAAGTGCTTTGGAATTAGTCCAGAAAGAAGCATTTATAGGTACTTCCACCCTTTCCTCCCTTTCCCACATTGATTCCTTTCCCCCTCTCCAGTTTCCCCCCCTCCCCCCGTGTTTCTTTTCCATGTGTTGTTTTTTTTTTTGCAATATGATGCAGCCTCCTCCTCCTCAGGAGGAACCAAAGATACCCGGCTCAGGGAGTCTGGTTCTGTAGGACCAAATCCCCATGGAACCAGGGCCAGGTTTGGAAGGGAGGCCGGGAGACACTCCACACTCCTCCAGCCCACGGAGCTGGGATGGCACACGGAGACACCTCCAGACTTGCTGCTTTCCCACCGGGAATTCCTTAACACACCGAGGCACCGAGGCTGGTCCAGCTGGAGAGGGGCCTTCCCGTGCAGGGGCTTGTTTTGTTACCCCTGCATTGCTTTTGCCTTAATTACCCTCCCCAGGGACCTGAATCCAGTGGGTTCCCATTGGGACCGTGTGGCCTTGCTGGGTTTTTGGATGATCCACGTGGCTTCGTGTCCGTGCCAGCGCTGGGGTTCAGGGAGGGAAGAGGGACCCGTGGCAGGGGGTGAACCCAGAACCACGTGGAGCTTTGTGGGGCCGAGGCCGCGGCTCCGGCGCTTTGCACTATCCAACACTAACCCCGGGAGCCCCAGGGGCAGCAGCACAGACAGCACCAGGGCTCCTCCCTCCAGAGAGCTATCCCAGCTCTTCCCAGCATTGGGATGTGGGTGTTGGGGTGTTGGGCTCAGCTCTCCCGGTGGCCCCACATTCCGCCCGCGCCTGCCCGGCCCCGAGAACCCAGAGCTCCATGTGTCCAGAGGGACCTGGATACTCCCTGCTTTATTCCGGGCCCTGCCGTGGCTCCTGAGCAGCCCAGGCTGTTGGGATTGTACATTGGGATTGTCCTGGCACTGCTGGTCAGGTCAGGATTCCCAGCCCTGGAGGCGGGGGCTGCGGGGTGACCCCACCTTGGGGTCCCTGCCCGGCCGGCGAACTGGGAGCACTCGTTTAAGGGAGCATTCCGGGAATTGGGAAGCCTGGAAGAGGCTCTTCACTAACGACCTGCTAACGAAAGGCTTCCCAAAGCCATGGGGGGTGCAGGGACAGGTCACTGCACCCCCAGGACTGGGGGCACCTGAGTGTGGAGCAGTTCCAGCTCTGTGTTACCTGGCACAAGCTCACCCCTCCCGTACACCTCTCCAGGGATGCTCCACACCATTCCCGAGGTCCCTGGCCTTGGAGCAGCCCTGCCAGCATCCCAGCACCACATCCCAGTTCCCTGTGCCCCTTCCCAGCCTGTGGCTCTGGGATGCTTTGGGGCTCTGCAGGAAGAAGCTCTTCCAGACGCCGGCAAACCCGAGACACCCCCCACGGCGGGGCCCAGGAGGGGACAGCGACAGCCCCGACTGTCCCCATAAGTGTCCCCACAACTGTCCCCACGACTGTCCCCACAACTGTCCCCACGACTGTTCCCACGCACGCTCGGGACCACCACGGGCCCTCCAACACCTCCTCTCATCCCACCTCAGCTCCTCGGGAGGAGCGACTCCGTGGGACAGCCCAGCTCCAGAGGGAACATCCCCGGCCTTGCCGTGCCTTTGGATTTGTGCCTTTGGATTTGCACTTCTCGCTTCGCTGTCCCGGTGCAGAGGCCCCCCCGCACTAACCCCGGCCAGGCAGTGGCAGGATTTTAATCAGCACTTTTATCCACTTTCCCTCCCAGTGGAATGGTCGTTTGGAATCGGGATGGACGGCAGCACAGCGCAGGCTTAGGGAATTTCTGTCACCATGAGATGGCAATATTGTATGTGATGAGATGTCTTTATAAAATATATTATCTGTTCCTGCTCTGGTTTTATATATATATATATAAAAAATATATAAAATATATATATTCCTGGTTTTCCCATAAATTAACTATTTCTAAATTGAATCTGATTCTCAGCCGGGGGCGATAATGCAATGAACCCTTTTTTTATTATTATTTTAAATCGCTGATATTTTAATGTGTAAAAGAAAAAAAAAACCTACTATAATGGACCTGGGTTTTGTTTACATAATTCACTGTAATAAATAAAAAAAAAAGCAATTAGTTGCATCCCACCATGGCCGTGCCTGTTTCTGCAGAGATGATGCTCGGAGGGAATGTGGTGTTTTGGTGTCCCAATATCCCGATTTTCCCCCTCTGGCTGCTCCTGGACCTGCTGCTCTCCCACCATGGGGCGACCCCGGGGCTGGTAACGTGATTAAAGCTGCTTTAAAACCCTCTGTCGTCAACACAAATCCCATTCCCAGCGTTGCCAATGGAGGGGTGGGAGCGCAGAAAAGACTCGGCCACGAGCCACTGCCGTGTAATGGATGGTCAGTGCATTTTTATTTAATCAGCACAGTACAAAAATAAATAAAAATAAGGGGAGGGGATTAAATTACAGGCACACTGAGCCCCATGACACAGTCGGTCGGGTTATAAACCACACATACTTACAAACACACTATACACATACATACAAAATGAGACAAATATAAATTAATAAGTAACAATACCCACCAATTTGGTCAACAAAGATCTACAGAAGAGATTGCACTAAAAAAACGTACGTACACATGTATCATTAGCAGGGTCCAATGTACAGCCATGAAGAGCTTCAAGTGAAAAAAAAAATCAAAAAAATAAAAGTAAATGGCACGTTATTTCTCCCTCTCGTTCGCCAGTTTAACGCCCGATGGACCAGAACTAAACTAGAACTGAGCACACGGAGAAAAAAATGATGATAAAACCCAAAAAGAAGGTCTCAGTCCCCAGGCCTGATACGGGAATACCGGCTGAGACTGCGGTGTCGGGGTGGTGTTGGGTCTTTGTGCATGGGTGTAATTTTACAGCCATCTCTCGTTAAGGGTTTTTTTTTTTTTTCTTTTGATTATTATTTTTTTATGCGTTTTTTCCTTTTTTTTTTTTTTCATCTGAAGACACAAAATGCTCCCGTTTTGCATGCGCAGTAACCACTGGAAAAGCAACAATGACAGAAGAAAGAAGGGTTGTTTTTTTTTTTTTTTTCTCTCTTTCCCCCCCGCAGGTTTTGCAGTTCGTTGGGTTTGTTCTAGAAGAATTCATATAGCAGCATGTGGCGGCTCCCCTTTGCTTGCACACTCAAGTAGATCCTTTACACAATACTCATGATCAGTGCACGATGGGAACAAGACATTTCACATTGATCTCATGAACAGTAGCGGTGATTCCCGTCACCCGGACCCGCTCGGGAATTCGAGTCTCTTCAAAGAAAATAAATAAAGGAGGGGGTGGGGGGGACGGGGGGAGATGGGGGTGGGGGGTCTCCGGGCCGTGCCCGCGTCTCTGTCCCGGTGAGTCCCGACCGGGCCGGTTCAGCCGCCTCCGCTGGAGCCTTTAGAGGAATTTTTTCCTTTTTTTTTTTCCTTTTTTTTTTTTTTCCTCCTTTCCCCCGCTACCTGGGCTCTGTCTCGGTGATGCGGTGACCGGCCCCGCGGAGCCCCGCTCCGCTCCCGGGAGGTTGTGGGGGGGTTCTTTTCCCCCTCTCCATCCACGATTTGCTGGGATCAATCCGGCGGCGGAGCCGCAGCATCCCCGGGCCCGCAGCGCGGGGAGGGGGCGGCGGCTGGAAAAGCGGCGGCGCAGGGGGGAGAACCGGGGGTCTGCGCTCCGGTCCGAACCCCCCGTGACCCCCCCAGAGCGGATGGGGGAGCGGCGGCACCTCCCGCCCTTCCCCGCCGGGCAAATCCCCCCGGGAAGCGGCTCCGGGCCGGGCGGGCGCGGCGTGTCCGGGGGGCGCGGGGGGCGGCGGGCGCTCACCGGTCGAGGCCGATGAGCAGCCGGCCCTTCTCCTCGGAGCCGCTCTCCTTCTTGAGGTCGGCGAAGACCTGGGTGAAGTAGTGCGGGTCGGCGTTGACCTGCAGCATCTTGGGGCTCATGAGGTCGATGATGGAGAGGCAGCGGTCCCAGAAGGCCTCCTTACAGCTCTCCACCAGGAAGGGCTTCAGCGGGTAGGAGATCTCGTTGCCCATGTAGGAGTAGGAGAGGTACAGGCAGGTGAGCAGCACTGCCTGCAGTTCGTGGTCGGTGGCCACCTCGGCCGAGATGACGTCCCGGCACAGCATGTAGAGGAAGACCACGTTGGCGGGCGTGATGAAGCCCTGGTCCTGCCAGCCCTGCAGCAGCAGCGAGCGGTCCACGGAGCGCAGCCAGAGCACGGGGTCGGTGGGCGAGAGGTGCTTCAGGCGGTAGCAGCGGCGGCACAGGAACTCGCCGAGGCAGCGCAGCAGCTCGCTGGTGCTCGCCTGCACCACGACCCTGCGCGGGGTGGCGGCGGCGGCGGCGGGCGCGGCCGGGGGCACCTTCTGCGCCGAGGCG
>NW_020885022.1:140299-152854 GCF_003945725.1 Corapipo altera | reverse complement strand
GGTTCGGTCACGCCCCTCTCGGCTGAGGCCGCGCCCATATCGCACAGACCACGCCCCCGATATTCCCTATATGGGTTTGGCCCCGCCCCTATGGCACTGGGCCACGCCCACACCGCTCGCACCGCGCTTCTCTGAATGACGGAGGCCCCGCCCCCTCCCCCGGCCCCGCCCCCCGGGCGGCCCCGGGTTGGGGTCCCGGTGGTCGCGGCCCCCGCGGATCCCGCGGGCAGGGCCGGGCAGGGCCGGCGGGAGAGAATGAAATAACAACGGAAATTATTTTCAAAAAAATCTCAAAATTAAGATCTAAAACCCTCCTCTGCCGGCACCCGCCCCCCGCCCCCCAGAGCCGCGCCCTGGACCCCGGCGATGCCTCCCCCAGCTCCGGGCCGGGGGCCGCCGCCGGCCCCGAGGGTCCTGGGGCACGTCCCTGCCCGGGACCGGAATTCCGAGGCCGGGCGGGTTCTGTGGGAACGCTCTGCCCGGCCCGGGCTGGAGCCGCCGCCACCGCCGTCCCCCCGTCGCCGGGACCGGGACCGGGACCCTCCTTCCCGCAGGGACAGGAGCGGCGGCGGCTCCGGGAGCCAGCGGCCAACCCCGGGCTGGGCGCGACCTGCAGCGACACTCAGAGGCGGCTCCGGGCACGGGGACCGGGGCTGCCCCCGGGGGACCCTCCGGCCCGGGCAGCGGGACAGGGAGAGGCCGGGCTCGTCCCTGCGCCCACCAGGGCTTCACTAATGACCCAAACTCATTTATGCTCATTTATGCCCCGCCCCAGAGCTGCAGCTGCCGATCCCCCTCCCACAGCACGGGAATGTCCAAAAAAATCCCAAAATCTCCCGTGAGGATGGACCTGTCCCAGAGCACCCGAAAAACTGCCCTTCCTTCAAAGGGCATCCAACGCTCTGGGGGAGCTGGTTTTTAAGGGAAGGCCAGGACTCTGCACGTCCTCCTCTCAAACAGCTCTGGAGGCTTTGCTGCATCATGAGGACGGTGAAGGCCCAGCCTGGGCACTGCTGTCACTGAGAATTCCCTTTGTCCATTAAAAACAATGGATCTGAGCAGCACAGAAGGCCTGGGTGTGACAGCAACACCCTGCTTTTATTTTCAGCTTTATTAATTTTAAGCCAAAAGGGTTTAACAACAGGCTCTACCGTTTGAGGTTGGTTTTGGCCCTCATTTTAATACACTTGGAGGCACCTGGGAAAACCCTGACTAAAGTGTCATTAAACCTCCTTGATCCCTCATAAGGCAGCTGAGCTGGTGTCACCACAGACCTGCTGCATCGTCCTGGCTCCTGGTTGGGTCCTCTCTGCCTCCAGCACAGGGGTCTATCTGCTCCACTGTCACCTGTGGGGTCAGGAGCAATTCTGTCCCAGCTGAGGGATGATGGCCAGAGCTGGACACTGTTTGCAGCAAGAACACACAGGACTGTAGCTGAAGGAGGGGAGATTTAGATGGGATATTTGGAAAAAATTCTTCCCTGTGAGGGTGGGGAGGCCCTGGCACAGGGTGCCCAGAGAAGCTGTGGCTGCCCCTGGATCCCTGGAAGTGTCCAAGGCCAGGTTGGACAGGGCTTGGAGCAACCTGGGCTGGTGGAAGGTGTCCCTGCCCATGGCAGGGGTTGGGACTGGATGATCTTTAAGGTCCCTTCCAACCCAAACCATTCGGGGATTCCATGACTTCAAAGCCATCTCCACCTTTCTCTATCCCAGCCCTGCCTGTGCCTGTCCACCAGCTCCAGTTTTACTTCCATAAATGAATTTTCCTTCCCTCACCCACAATTTGCAACGTCCATCAGCAAATCCCATCCACAGGGATGCATCCCCAGGGAAAACACTTCAGTGGCATTATGGTGAACTGCCCAGAGCTGCTTTGGGGAAGTATTTTATGAGTTACTTATAGCTTAAAAATAGAACTATTAAAACTAGAACAGCACTTCCCTGCAGCCCAAGCCCTGAGTGAGAGCAGAGTGAAATCCTTCACCTTTTCCTGCCTCTGAGGGCAGGTTGGTGGTGCAGGGCCACCATCTGGTGTCCCAGCTGTGCGGGTTTCAGACATGGAAATTCAAGACATCGCATCAATGACACCCTAAAAACCCCCCCAGCCTGAAGAGGAATCCTGGCCTGGCCCTGTAGTGTGAGACTCCAATATGGCATCAGGGCACTTTCAGGAATGGTTGGAGGACCCAGAGGCCAGATCTTGATTTTTAATAATAATAATAATGGAAAGGGTTGGGTTGGAGGGGACCTTAAGCCCATCCAGTGCCACCCCCTGCCATGGGCAGGGACACCTTCCACCAGCCCAGGCTGCTCCAAGCCCCGTCCAACCTGGCCTTGGACACTTCCAGGGATCCAGGGGCAGCCACAGCTTCTCTGGGCACCCTGTGCCAGGGCCTCCCCACCCTCACAGGGGAGAATTTCTTCCCAATATTCCATCTCTCCCTGCCCTCTGGCAGTGGGAAGCCATTCCCCCTTGCCCTGTCACTATCTGCCAGTATAAAAAAATCCCTCTCCCTTCTTTTCATAAGCCCCCAATTATTTTTATAATATACTTAATTCAGTAGAACTCAGGAGTTGTGCCAGGAACAGGTCACAATGCATAAATCTTTAGTGATGCTGTTTCCAACATGACCCCTCAAATTTGGTGTCTCCAAGTATCAATCCCAACGGTGCTCTGGTGAGGGCATGATCCCATCCTTCTCTAAGGAAAAAAAAAAAACGTGCCCCCAATGTGCCCAGGATGTGCCTCAGTGTCTGAAAACAGGAGACAGAAGTTTTTGAAAAAAAAATTCTTTATTGGAACTCATCTGAACATCAGATATACCTGGTGTTGGTTAGCAAGAACCGTTTGTACATTTGATATTGATGGTGCCAAAAACCCAAACAGCGACTGACTGGAGGAGATGGAAATTAAGAATAATAAAATAAAATAAAATATAAGGTCAGAGAGGTCAAAATGTGAACAGAAAAGGGAAAAATCAGCCAGTCTAAGAGTCAGCGTGAAGGCAGAGTATTTCCTGATAAAACAGAATCCTTTTACAAAATATAAATTTTGTAAGAAAAACACGGAGAGGGAAAAAGAGACAGAGGGGAAAGGAGAAATAAAGATGAGCAGGACAGAGATGCAGAAGCTTACACTGCCCAAATGGCATTAAAACCTACTGGAAACCTCACCAGAAAATGGAACATGCTGGAACACACCGTGCTCCACCCCCCACATGACTTTGGGACAGCTCCCAGCGAGCTGCACTGGGCTATTCCAGAGGGCCGAGCTGTCCCACATCAGATGGGGAACAAAAATCAAACACTGATGCAGCAGAGTAAATGTGGACAGTCAGGGTCACCTGCTCTTCCTACCAGTGCAGGTGGGGAGGGAGAAAACATTTAAAACCTAGTCTATCTGCAAACAAGAGCATGCAAAGTCAGGCTCAGGGGAACCTGCGCCGGCCCCTCCGCCCAGAGCGGGGCCGGGGGGACCCCGACAGCTCCGTCCTGCAGGAAAACCTCCAGGGAGCTGCTTCCTGGGGGGGGGTGAGGCCTTGAGGCTTGAAAAATAAACCAGCAGTCTGTACATTTTGGGTTGGATTGGTTCAGTACAAATGGAATCGAGTTGGCTGCTCGTGCTCCACCAGCACAGCTCCGGTTTCAGGGTGGAGGAGAGGAAACAAACTGGATTTGGGCACCTACTGGTAACAAAACGCTGTCCCTGCTGAACTCTGCCGTCCCTCAGGAAGTGGAAAGCACATGTTTAGGTAGTGTAAGCCTTTTTCCTTTTATTTAGAATACCCTCTTTGTTTAAACAATATTTCCCCCCCCAGATACAAAGTTCGGCCAGTAAAGATTACACGGGAACTGGAACACGCATCGTCTGGAATACAAGATGCACCGGATGAGGAAGTTTAAAAACTTTCCGAGCGAAAAGTAGAACAAAGAAGAAGAAGAAGGGAAAAAAAAAAAAAAAAAGTCTCCTAACATTTTCCCAAAGGTTTCACTCTCCTGTCACACACACTCTCCAAATGACAGCCAGCAAATTCAGCTCTGCAGAGAGAAAACAGAGCCACGTCACTCGAGAGGAGAGGGAACAAGGCTCGGGGACACAGCCTGGGAGTGATGGGGATGGAGCCCTGTGAGCCTGGAGAGGCCCCACTCACCTATGTCAACTTCTTGGCTTTGTTGTAGAGTGAATCCACTACTTTGCTCATGTTCTGAATCGTCTCGAGGGCGGCCTCGTAAGTTTTGTCTACCGGGGGTTCGTCGAAGATGATCAGGACGCCCTCGCCCTGGTCGAGGATTCCTGTGGGAACAAGCTGCCTTTAGCACTGGGATGCTCCATGGGTCACGTCTTCCAACAGTAGGAAATCAGGGATCTACCCCAGAAACGCCCAGGGTCTGGGAAGGGCTCGTGTGTTGCGCTGGACTGGCTGATTTTGGTCAGGACTGCATCAGCATTCCCAGGAAAAAAATACATCCCAGGGAACAGCCTGAGAAGCCATCCAGGAGCAGCTCATTCCCTACAAGCTCCCTGCCCCTGCCCTGTGCCCAGCTGGATGGATCAGCCCAGCACTGGAGCAAGGCTAAAAAGGAGCTGGTCTATAATGGGGCTGTTCTCAGGTGCCGGGTGGGCTCTGTCCTTCCGGAGTGTTCCATGCCCAGTGTGCTGCTTCCAGCCTTCCCCTCCCCCAGCCAGATCCAGGGGCCTTGCTGATTGACACAGGGACAATATAACCACAGCAGAGCTGCTTCCTTGAGGGATCACTAGGGCAGCACCTCTGCTGTGGGCCCAGCTGACCCAGAGCACCTCCTGTGCCATGGGAGTGCCCCTTCCACCAGAACACTCTGGATACAAACCAGCTGGGAAAGGTGACCACAGCCCAGGCAGCTCCATGGGGGAAGAGCCCACCTGGGGGTCCCACACCCTCCTTGGATGCTCTCACAGCACAGGAGAACCCAACAGTGTTCCTGATTAGTGAAAAATCAATCCTTGGGCTTAAAGAAGGCAGATGGAGAAGCAGGAAGAGCCTCCCTGGCTGTCACCTGAGCTGAGCAGGGGGGCTGAGCACCCCCAGGGTTCAGAGGAGGAAGAGGAGTCCAAGCACAGCTCTGTACACACACAGGCACCAAGGCACTCAGGACTGAGGGATGCAGAGACTCACCATGAAACTTCTTGTCCAAGATCATCTGTGACAGCTTCCTTTCTACCTCAGCCTGAAATTGAAGCAGAGAAATCAAGAGTCTCCCAGAAGCACATAAAAATATGTGAATTCTGCTGCTCCACACTCAGCCCTGGTGGGACATGAGCACTGCTCAAGAGCAGCTACTTCCTCACTGAATGTCAGGACAGGCTCGGATGCCACCACATGCTTTAGATGCCTCAGGAAATTAAGGAGCAGCTTTTAATGAGGAGAAAACCCAGAATGTCCTGCCTCCTTGTTCCACAGATGATGCTGAATCTGTCACTTCAGACAGGCTTTACTCCTCAGGGGATCTGGAACATTCTAGCTCAGTTCAGTAAGGATTAGGTCAAGTTTTATTTAATCCACCCAGCACCAGGCAGGCCCACGGGAGGCAGCTCCTCTCCAGCTCCTTGGGCAGAGGGGACACAGCTGCAGTTAAAGAGCTGCAGAGCAGCTTTTACTCCAAACATTAGGGATGTGTTAAACACCAAGGGCTGGTCTAGGAAAAAACTGTGTGCCAGGAGAGGTTTGGGCTGGATATCAGGAAAAAATTTCTTCATGGAAAGGGTTGTCCAGCCCTGGTCAACTGGATAGTCCCCATCCCTGGAGGGGTTTAAAAGCCACATGGATGTGGCCCTTGGGGACATGGGTCAGTGGTGGCCTTGGCAGTGCTGGGGGAACAGTTGGACTTGATGATGTCAGAGGCCTTTTCCAACCTCAGTGATTCCTGTGACTGTGACCACAAAGCTGAGCTCAGCTCACGTCCAAACCTCTGCCCTCACTGCCAGGACACGACAGCAGCACTCTGGGGTGCAACTTCCTGGGATTACACTGGATTTCCCTAAAACTTAATCTGGCTGGGATTATCTGTAAAGCAGTTATTGCAACAGTCAGTGTGACAGTCACAGCCCTGATGACACTGCAGGGTGATTAGCTGGATCCTGGATCTTAAAGGTCTAAGAAAGGTTCCCCTGGGTATGCTCAGGGGATTAAACCCAGGGCAGCAGGGAAGACTGAGCCAGTCAGGACAGGAGCTGTTCCTGCAGCAGAGGAAAATCTGTCTCCAATAAAAAGCAAGTGCCAAGAGAGGGAGTAAAACCCATGTGAGGGAAGGGGATGGTACAGCAAAGTCTAGAGACAGAAAGACTTGATGCCTCCCAGGAACTGCCCATGTTAAAGTTGAATCCCCAAGGGGATATTTGCCTGGGAATGCTGTGGAGCTCATCTGTCACACTTCCTGTTTAGTTCCCAGTGGCAAATGCCATTTAACCCCAATTCCTCTGCCCTTTTAAGATGTGCCACTGATTTCTAGTGAGGTTCTTACCTTTGAGAGCTTGATGAGGCTGGATATGTGTTCAATCTACAAGAGAGACCAACAGAGTCAGGTAAATCTTTCACTGCACTTTGGACACAGAACACAGAGGTTTGGGGCTCTTTGGAACAGCTCAAGGGCCTGGAAATGCTCTGGGCTAAAAATCTGCAGTGGCTTTGTCCTCTCTGCAGCTTCAGGTCCTTTGTGTCTAATTTTAACTGGAGGTGGACTGGACATCTAAAGCCCTTTTACTCTGAAACATGAAATATTTCATCTCCAAGACTGTGGCAGCTTTGCCCACACCCTGTCAGAGCTCATCAAAGAAAAACACTGTTACCTTCAGGGTCCAAAGCCTTTCAGCAAGCAAAAGGGAAACAGGTGGAAAGGCCAGTGACTCTGGAATATGGTTTTCCAAAGGTCTCAGCCCCCTCCTGACTATTTTTTCAGCTGAACACGATGAACCCTGAGCTCTGAAGTGCTGAGCAGCTCTGAGTAAGGAGTATTCCATGAGGGAACAAGCCCCTCACCCCCCAGCAGCAGGGGACAGAGGCAGCAGCTGGATGTGCTGCTGGAAACATTTACCTGTACTCTGGAGAAGGGTTCAATGACTCTGATCAGGTTCTGTTCCAATAAATTATCATAGAGCTTGGCCAAGTGAGTGTTTATGATGGGGTCGTCCCTGAGCTCCACCTTATAGTCTGTCAGGGCCTGTGGAAGAAACAGTTGAGGTAGAACAGGTTCTCTGAGGATGAAACCCCCTCCCCTCCCTGCCCAGCACAGTATCATGGCTAATCCAACCCCAAACTTAGCTAAAAGCCAGGAGGTCATGACAGCCCAGCAGCCTTTCAAGCTTTTTTCATCCTCACATAAGCCCAAATCTCTGCTTCACACGCAGCAGGATTGGCTCCTGACATGGGAATCCTCTGTGGCTATTCTTGCTGGAGCCAGAAAAAATTTCAGGAGGATACACAGCCCAGTGAACAGCACCAAAAGGAAAACTGCTTCTGAGTTGGCTCTCCAAATATAAAAAGTTAAAAAAAAACAGGTTCAAACAAGTTTACCCCCCATGCTGAGAAAAGCAAACCGGTTGATTGTTGAGGGGTATTTGCTTGGTGCACTCTTATTTTCTATCAATGTTTCCATGGTTTCCTGCTGTGGGATGTAGCAGCTCCTACAGCTTTCCAAACCTGCCATTCCTGACTGGTTTTTGTCCAGCCAGGCCCCATTTGCTGTCTCACCTTTTCAAAATCTGCCAGCGACCGGTTCTTGCTGGCCTGTGCCACGCATTTTAGTGCTTCTGTCTGCAGGGAAAGAAGACCAAAAAGAGGTTATTTCTTTCTGGAATCTCCTCTCACTGAGATTATGCAAACTGTGCAGTATCCTGGGAACGTGCTTAAGCAGAAAACCAGGAATGTTCCTTGTGCTACAGAGCCCTGGGAGTGTCACTGCCACAAGCCACAGCAGCTGCTGAGGGGGAAAAGTGTCCAGCAGCTGCAGGACATGGTGTGGAACCAGCCCCACAAAGCACCCAAGCTGTGCAGGTCTGAGATCACCAGCTGCAGGCTGGGAGCAAGTTTGACACTGTTTTTATGGAAAATGCCCCGTTAGGCACTTGCTAAATGAAGGTGGCCATTTTCAGCCCTCAGGTTGAGTTCCTCCCCTTCAGCATGGCCACATCTCCTCTGTTGGGTGGCAGGGGCCCAGCAGCAGTCCCAGGGATACCCCACCAGGGACAGCATCTTCTTGTCTACCCATTAATTGCTGGAACAAAGCAAGAACCTCAGCCCCAACCTCATTTCCCCCAAAGAGAAACCTTGGTGGGCAACCCCACCAAGGAACAGCAGAACAGTGCCCAGGACGTGCTCTAGCGCACAAGGCCCAGGCTTTTGCTGCCCCCTTTCTTTTTGGGATTGTCCTGTGCAGAGCCAGGAGTTGGACTTGATCTTTGTGAGTCCTTTCCAACTCAGGATATTCCACAGTTCCCACTGAGCTGACCCCAGGGCTCCCCATGCTGTTCCCCAGCTGCTGCAGGAACTGCTGATCGTGGCTGTCTCAGCAGGACAGTTTGGACAATACCCAGGATCTCCCACCCAGCTGCCCCTCCTGCTCTGGAGAGGAGCCTCCAACCAGCTGGCAGTCTGGGGAAGGGGATGAGGCAGGATTAGGGCTGCCCTTCCTGCTCCAGGAGGGATATCCCCACATCAGACTCTTCCACACTGACCTCCTCTGGTAATTCCCAATCCCCTGTGGGCAGTGAGAGCACAGCCCAGCCTGAGCACAGCCCTGAGGGCAGGAGGCTCCCAGCCTGGCCCTGGCACACCTGGTTTCTGGCACTGCACACTCTATAAGCATCCCTGGATTTAATTTAGGAGAAGCATTTCCAGCCTGGCACGTTCCCATGCCAGAATGAACAGGATTTAACAACTCCTTCCACCTCACAGCCCCCCAGGACTCAACCTGCTGGGCTGGGACATGAGGCCCTGATGCCACTGGGCAGTTTGTGGTTCATGAAGGGAGGAGAAAAACAGGGCAAATGAAGTGAACCCCTCAGGTTCTCAGGTTGTGAAAATCACTGGAAATTCCTTGAAGGCAACTGACTGCTGGTAATGATTCTTGGTAATTTAATCAGTTCTGGATTTCACTCAGGAGTGGCATTTTGGTATGAAAAGACCCAAGTGTTTGACAAAAAGAATAACCCAGTATTCTGAGAGATAAGAGGAAGATAGGAAGGATTAAGTTTCTATACCTGTCTTCCTGCATACCGCAGAGCAAGCTTCCCACTCACTAATGCTTGCACATCTTCTGGGCTAG
Source organism: Corapipo altera (assembly GCF_003945725.1). Taxonomy (NCBI): domain Eukaryota; kingdom Metazoa; phylum Chordata; class Aves; order Passeriformes; family Pipridae; genus Corapipo; species Corapipo altera. The sequence goes on along the minus strand of NW_020885022.1, from coordinate 143,558 downwards.
AGAGGGGAGGGAAGGGAACAGAGCATTTATTCAGCAACAAGGTCAGCTTAAACCTCAGAGTGCCTCCAAAATTCCCAACTGACAGCAAATTACTACAGTTCAAATAACACCATCTGAGAAGCATTGATTAGGTGATAAAGCAGACACTGCTTGAGTTCCCTCATTAGAACTCAGAGCCTTATAAACATCCCCTGGAAATGCAGGGATGTTCTTCCCAGTACCATTTGCCACGTACCTGTTCAGCATGATTTTGCACAGCAACATGTACTTCAGTGCAGTGATGGCTTTGGGGTTGTCAATTGAATCATTTCCCTCAAATGCCTCATAGAAATATGAATAGGCTGTTTTCCAGTCCTTCTCTTCTGCTGCATGGATAATACCTGTGGGAGGGACAAACCAGAGGTCATTCTGGACATAACTGGAAGAGGACAGAACAATTTGGTTGCTCAGTGGTACTCAGCAAAGGGAATCCTCAGCCCCCTTTCCCTCATCTCTTACCAGAATAACATCCCTGCCCTCTCTTACGAGGACATTTTAAGAAAGACAAGTTTGGGGCACTTCAGGTAAGTGCCTGTAAATTGGGTCAGGACTGTGTAATGGGTCAGGAACACAGTGTAATGCTGCAGTGCCTGGGGAGGTGACAGACCATCCACCACTGGGGGTTATCAAAACTGGGCTGGAAACACAAGTGTCAGGAGCAATGTCACTGGAACTGGGGAGACGGGTGGGCAGCTTGAGGTCCCACCGAGCATCATTTTCCATTATTCCCTTCAGGATGAGTCACTGATGTGCCAGGAGGAGTCCTGGATGTCCCCTTTCTCCTGGAGGCCTCACCTGACTGCATGTCCAGCGCTGCCTGCAGCTTGGGGGGACAGTAGATGGCATTGGCCGTGGTCCGTGCCGAGGTTAAGGCTGCTCTTGCTTTTGGCAGGTTGCTCAGGGCATGGTAAGTCTTGCTCTCTAACAGCTGCACTTCCACCAGCAGTGCCTTGTCATCCATCTTCTTCAGTTCCCGCAGGAGCTGGGAGCCTGGGAGAGGGGAAGGACAACAGCTCTGTGACCTGCTGCTCTCAAACCAGGGCCCTAAAAGTGAGACTTGAGGATTTTTAAGCATCTCCTAAGATCATGGGATGAGGAAGGAATGCTTTAAGCACAGGATATTTACAGGGCAAATGTAGGAGGTGGGAATGGACAGGCTAAAGGATGCCAAGATAAGCTGGCACATCAAAGCCTTGTGAGGACAGAATGAGCCAGTCTTGGAGAAAACTTGTCTCCTTCTTTCCCCCCACTAAACCAAGAGGTAACTTAGGGTGAGCAGAGATGAGCACCTCCTCCTCCCTTGCTGTTCTCAGGGGCTGAAAAGCAGATCTGAAACTGCATTGTTGGGTAGAAAAGAACAGATTATCCCAAAAACATCCCAGAGAGACTCCCACCTTGCCCTGACCCCCCACAGCCATGGACACAACACTGGCCCCTCAGGGGAGCATCACAGGGGCTGTCCTAGAGGTACAGGCCTTCCCAAGTCCCCAGGCTGTCCCACCACCCCTCAAGGGATTAAACTCGTTAAGCACAGCTTTGGAGTGTGGCCTCTGATCAGTTTAAACCTGAGTTCATTACATTTTTGTATGCAAATTAGTTCTAACTCCATCCTGAATTCCATGTACAACAGCACTTAACTTGATATTCTGATCAGGTACAAGTCCCCCAGGTGACTCTGGACATGACACAGCTCGTGCCACCACTCAGGTTCAGAAGTTGTGGGTCCCAGGTGAGCACTGTGTCACCCCTCAGCCCTGCTCTGCCACACTGCTGTGCAAACACCCCTCAGCCACCTTAAACCTCACTCACAGCTTAAACTTTCATCTGCAGTCATTTCCAAAATGAGCATTTAAAAGGCAGCAGGGGAGCTGTAAGATGACCTGCCTCACTCTGCTTTGGGGCAGAGCAGGAGTTCATGTGGTTAATGACCATCTCAGGTGGTGCAGGAGCAAATTCTTGAAGTCCTTACAGCACCTCACCAGAGCTGGTCTAAGGACACCCACAGAGGTTCTGCCATCTCCCAGCACTACCACTGCTTTCCTGGGGTTGTGCTTGAGCAACGGGACAAAAAGCTGCTTCCTCCCTTCAGCCTGACCACAGCAGTGTATTCCAGCATGTTCCAGCAGCAGCCAAACTTCAGCCTTCAACTGGATACAGCCTCCAAAATTATTTGTAATTAATTAAGTCACAGAATCCTGGAATGGTTTAGGTTGGAAGGGGCCTTAAAGTTCATCTCATTCCACCTCCTACCACGGGCAGGGACACTTTCCACTAGTCCAGATTGCTCCAAGCCTTGTCCAACCTGGCCTTGAGACCAGGTGAGATGGGTGAGGATGGTGAAACAACGAGAACAAAAACATCTCTAAGAGCTGTTATCACCCAGCTACAGCAAGAGATGGCAGAACTGGCACAAGCACGGAGGAATTAACAGCCAAATCCTACAAAACTTATCAAGGAACATGACCCAGCCCGTGGTTTCCCTTGCCAAGAGTCATTTAAAAGCAGAGATCTACTACCACCATCTAGTGGGAGCCTCACCTAGTTGCAAAGCTTCTTGGTACATCTTGGTGTCGAAGTAGAGAGAGACCAGCCTGGCCTGGAGAACAGAAAAGGAACTGCTGTGAGGAAAGCCAGAACAGATTTATTTTGTAAAATGAAACTTTGGACGTTCTCATCTGCACAGACTTCACTAAAATTAATCTACATTTGTCAAGTCGTGGACAAAATCCTGCCTTTTTTTTTTTTTTTTTTTTTGAGGAGAACCACTAATTTCAGTGTAATTAATGCCCACCCACGAGACACACACAAAGACAACACACACAGGTCCTCTCTGCTTTTGACAGGTGTTAAATCTGATTAAAGATGTGACCTACAACGGGGTTTGGGATCTTAGTAACCTACCTCCAGAGTCTGGCGTAGGAAAGTCCTCTTCTCTGATTTGGCCCATTCAATACACTCTAAACACAGGTCCACCTTAAAGGGAGCAGAAGGAAATTAGTCAAGCCTAAAAGTCAAGGTTAACCAGGCAAGGCTAAAAGCTTTCCTTGTTAGTGCCTCCCCCAAATGCCTCCGAACGACACCATTGGTGTCGTTCGGAGGCATTTGGGGGAGGCACTAACAAGTTTAACCTCACAACTATGCTATTTTCAACAAAGGAAAATAAATTGCAGGTGTTTTAGGGCCTAGACCTAAAGCAGCAGAGGTGCCAGGCTCTGTTTTG
>NW_020885022.1:138031-140199 GCF_003945725.1 Corapipo altera | reverse complement strand
GCTCCTCCTCACTGCTTATTAAATGTGAACGTTTTATAAAAAGCCATTATGAGGTTTCAATTTGTTGCCCAGTGATGGCTGGAGCATTAGGAGCTGGAGAAACCTCCAATTTCATTGCTTTACTGGGCTCCTGGGAGTCTTCTCAACACCAAGGAAGTAAAAGTCCCTTGGAACACTTCTGAAAGGATTCAGGACTGCTGCATCAGGAACCTCATAGGTTAGATGTCACCATTCCTTAAGGTTTTGGGTTTGGAATATGCTTGAAAATTAATAATTTTGACTCACTGGGTCCTATTTCCATTGCTGTTATTCCAACCCCTTTTGCAACTGCACCCAAATATGGTCCTTTACACCAAGCTAACTTTAGAAGAGTCTGAAGCTGCTCATCTTCTCCTGATGATTTAAGGACTCCTCTCTTCTCACCTGCACATCCCACCCCACTTCCTGACCCCTTCTGCTAAAGGGGGGCAAAACATTCTGTCACCATTTATGGCAACGTCACACAGAAGGCACAAACAGCAAACACAAAACAGCTGTTTTTCTAAACAGCAAATGAGGAACATTTCCTGGGTGACCTGCACTGAAAGGTGATGGTTCTGTGCTAATTTGGCTAATGAGAACATCACCTGCCCCTCAGCTTGGCAGAACCAAATCAACCCTGCAGTCTGTCAGTCCCTGTGTGCAGGTCTTAGGTGGGTTTTGTCCTTGATCTGCTGCTCCTGTCTCCCTTTTCCACCGAAGGGACTGGTGTGCCAGTACAGCCCACTGCAGGTCAGTGCTGCTTGGGAGTGGCTCCTCATCACTTACAAGTTACTCCTGTTCTTATCCCATTCTCAAATAACCAAAGAGTGGGGAAAGACCCCAAACAACAAAAAACTGTATCCTAGGGAGCTGATGAGAACAGGTTGAATCCTAACTGTGGGCTGTGCTAGACTATCCTGGGTTTTCTGTGGAGAAGTTCATCCACTGACACAGTTTACACCTGTAAAACTCTTTCCACTCCCACTTAGGAGTAACTTTCATGCCTCTGTGGAGTCAAACACCCCCCCCACTGTGTCTCCAGGTGGAAGATGCTGAGGAACACTGACCATTGAACCCCAGCAGCTCCTGGACAGCTCCTCTGTGCCATCCCACACCAGGCCCACCTTTCCTGGCCCCGGCTCCCTGGAGCAGGTGGGGCACCTCTCACATCCCCAACACTGACCACGCTGTAAAATACTCCTAATGCTGTACCTAAAATCATTTAGGTTGGAGAAGACCCCAAAGATCATCGAGTCCAAGCATTCCCCCAGAATGGCAACCACTGACCCATGTCCCCAGATGCCACATCCACACATCTTTCAAATCCCTCCAGGGTGGGGACTGTGCCAGGCCTGGACAACCCCTTCCATGAAGAAATTTTCCCTAATATCCAACCCAGCCCAACTTGAGGAAACAACACAAACCTAAGACAGGGTGGGAACCACTCCTAACCTGCAGCAGAAAAACATGGTTGTGAATCAAATCACCTGATGTTTTATTTATAAAATACATCCGAGTGCATTTAAGTGACACGAATAATTCTTGAGTGCGAAGCAAACTAGGTCAGATAAGGGTATTGTAGCTTTTGAGGAACAGCTGGAATTGCTGCTGGAACTGCAGCCTCACCTCCTGTCCTGTGCCTGCCTCCATGTCAAGGAACAGGTCGAGCAGGGACCGGACTAAATGGGCGGCCTTGGCTTTGGTGACGCGGTTCAAGAAGGGCAGGATATACCTCAGGAGTCCTCCCAGCTCTGGAGAAAAAACAAACCCAAACCATGAAATACAAGAGCCAAGAACTGCTGACTGGTCTGCACACAGCACTTATTCCACCAAACAGGCAGTTTCTCCATGTTATTTTCACAGGACACAGTGATAAATGTCACCTGCAGCAAACAGGGGGCTCCAGCCTCACCCACACTGCCTGGTGCTGCAGCTCCCCAGTTACCACCAGCTGGAACCACTTCTGCCTCAGGCACCTTCTAAAAATGCAAGAATCTGCTAAATGCTTCGAGATTTCTCTGTAAAATGGAGTTTGTGGTTTAAATGTGTTTTTATGATCTCAGTTTGATGCTAGACCCAGGAAGTCGGATACACTCCCTGCTCCAACTGCTGGAAAATGACATTCCTTAACACTCCAACTGCTGGAA
>NW_020885022.1:130598-138021 GCF_003945725.1 Corapipo altera | reverse complement strand
TTCCTTAACACTCCAACTGCTGGAAAATGACATTCCTTAACACTCCAGCTACACCTTTACCTGATCAGCTCTTACCTCACATAACTACATTTCTGCTCGTAAGAGGTACATTTTAAGCTATAAACTGAGTCTTTAGAAGAGGTGGAAGAAGGAAAAGTCTGTCTTTAAGAAGAAACACCCTAAAGTGTCATTCCCAGAGAGCAGGAATGTGGCTGTCAGGGCACAGCAGCTCCAGGAGTCGCTGTCACCCTGGGAGTGACCTGTTGGAATTGCACAAGTGAAAAGTCTCCTACAACAAACAACACGTGGCCAGCGGGGCAGGTCCCAGCCAGGGCTGTTTACAGTTTGGGAAGATGATCTTCCAGCAGGGCAGGATTCAGTGCTGACTCATCAGCAGAGGGGTTTACACTGAAATCACAGCTATTTGCCCCAGATGTCTGAGTCTCACCCAAATATCAGGTGGATCTCACACCACTGTGTTTACAAGACTCAACAGTAATAAAAGAAAAATCAAACGAAGACTTGCAATGACTAATTCAGGAATCTGCAATATACTCTGTTTCAAACTGGTATCAAATCAGAACTAAAATAAGAGACTAATTTTATTTCAATTGGTATATGGGGGAGTATCAGGAGGATTTCAGTTTGGGAGGATTCCAACAAAAACAAATGAAAACAAGGTTTCTTCCATATTTCATTTAGCAGTAATGCAAAGTAACTGTCATGAGAATATCTTACTAATATCTAAAAATTATTCCTCATATTTTTTACTTTTTCAACCTATTTATTTTAAGTTTAACCAAGTCTGATACAATTCATGTCTCACACTCCTAAGAAGTGGAACCCAGTTTTTTCCACTCCAATCACTCATAGTGATCATGGAATAGTTTGGGTTGGAAGGGACCTTAAAGCCCATCCAGTGCCACCCCCTGCCATGGGCAGGGACACCTTCCACCAGCCCAGGTTGCTCCAAGCCCCGTCCAGCCTGGCCTTGGACACTTCCAGGGATCCAGGGGCAGCCACAGCTTCTCTGGGCAACCTGTGCCAGGGCCTCCCCACCCTCACAGGGAGGAATTTCTTCCCAATATCCACCTAACCCTGCCCTCTGGCAGTAGGAAGCCATTCCCCCTTGTCCTGTCCCTCCAGGCCCTTGTCCCACATCCCTCTCCAGCTCTCCTGGAGCCCCTTTAGGCCCTGGAATGATGTTGTACTGACATTTCCAAACATCTCAAAGTGCAGATTTAGAACAAACAGAACTTATCTGGGGTGTGCCCTGGATCTTCAGAGCAGCCTCATTCCCAAACTGCAGTGCAAGAGACCCTGAATCCTTCCACAATTAAATACTTGGAACAGGGAACAAAACAAGATGCTCTGTCAGGCCTTAGCCTTCAGAAAAGTTTGACTTTCTCTCTGCCAGAGCACACATGGGCAAGTTTTTCTAGAACTAAGGTACAGCTGCTTTAATATCTAAGCCCTTACAGCGCCCAGCTTTGATTCCACAAGGAACTGATATTTGCTGTCCCACTTCACCCACACCACTCCTGTTCTGAGGTCCATTTAACCCCCAGTACCACTCATGGATGCAAATCCCAACCATCTGAACCCAAGCCAAACACTTGGGGGTTTCACACACAGCAAACAACCCCCCACAACAGCAGCACACAGCTCCTTCCAGTACCTCAGTTCTGCACAGAGCCACTCCCAGGGATCAGGATGTGAGCTGGGAAGGGGGGCTCTGGGTCCATCACCTCTCAACCACTCCCAAGCACCTCCTCCCGTGCAACCCTGTGCTACCCCAGCCCCTCAGGACCAGTGGAATCATGGCTTTAGCGCCCAACATACTCTTCCCCACAGGAACTTTAGAGGAAAAAAAGAAAAATCAGGTGAAACATAATGCAGGATGTGTCCAACCTTTCCACTGATGTGCTCTGCAGCTGCCCCAGAACTCAGGAGAAACCCAAGTCAACAGCTGGAATCCAGCCGTGCACTTTGCAAACCACACGTTCAGCCACACGGGATCAAAGTTCCCACAGAAATTTCTCTTCCCTACCAACATAACTATCAACTATTTTTAGGATTTTATTTTTTTCAAGTGAATGCAATGCCTGGTAAAGGGGTGTGATTGACAGCTCTGGAGAAGTGATGAGCAGCAGCTCTGGAAAATTAAGCCTTGCTGCTCATCCTCGGGGAAAGTGCTTCCATGAGCTCACACATCATGGATCCAAATTCCTGATCCGAGTTATTCCAATTCTATAAAAACCTAGAACTGTCACAAAAAAAAAGGAATTGATCTATGAGTTTATCTGCTTGATAAGGATACAGGATTGAAGAGGGTCACTGGTATTACTGTTGTTTTTCTAAACAAAGGCTGCAATTCAGCAGAGTCATGGAATCATGGAATGGTTGGAAGGGACCTTAAAGCCCATCCAGTGCCACCCCTGCCATGGGCAGGGGCACCTTCCACCAGCCCAGGTTGCTCCAAGCCCCGTCCAACCTGGCCTTGGACACTTCCAGGGATCCAGGAGCAGCCACAGCTTCTCTGGGCACCCTGTGCCAGGGCCTCCCCACCCTCCCAGGGAAGGATTTCTTCCCAGTATCCACTTCTAGGGATATTGGGCACTGCAACACCTCAAACCTGTCACCTGTCACCACTTGCTAAAACTAAACCTGGAAAAGGGACAGGAAGGGAAGGTGACAGAGCCTCTCCCACAGCACCAGCACAGCCCCAAGCTGGGGTACCCATTCCTTCCCCCCCAGTTCCACCACATCTCCAGAAAGCACATCCTGCTGATCCCACTCCCATCTACACACACACAACTGGCCTGTTAATGTCACCACATTAATTTTCTTCTACCCAGAACAAAATCACTCTGCAGTTCAGTGTTCTCTCTAACACCCTGCAAATACATTTCAAGTTTGCTCCTTCCTAACCCTGTGTTTGAAGAGTTAACGTTGTTATTTTCAATTTCTTAGTCTTCCCTTTAAAAAGAAATAAATCTATTAGCTGCCCACCCTCTCAAAAAACCTTGGAGTTCTTTACACTGGTGTAAAACTTCCACTTAAACTCAAGACTACTCCAAGCTCTGCAGAGATGAGGAGGCCACATGGACTCTGCTCCCAGTTCTGCTCCCCAGCAGCACATCCCACACTGACCTGAGGAGACCCCGGTGATGGTTTCCCCCTTTTTGGCCCAAACACTCACATCTCCCTCGGTGCAGGGGCAGAACCACGTTTGGTTTTTTCTACATGAGTAAACAGCAGAGTGCAAAGGGCACTGGCACAGTGACACCCACACCGAGCTGACTGACTTCAATCAGGAAAGGGGCACTTGTACAGCAGTTTCCTTTGTCCTGCTCCAGGCCTTCCTGCAGGAATCCTGTGCTGGAAGGGTTTATTGTGCCCCAGAGGCTCTGGAAGGAGCTCCCAGCAGGAATCAGAGGTGCACACCTGAGTGAAGGGACACGAACAGCACCTTTGTTTCCAGCACTGCTCTCAGGGCCAGTCACGTCCTGTCCCCAGCCCTTTTAAATGGGATCCACAGTGGGGTTGGGGTCTGGAATGCTCAAAACACCTGTGGGTATGGGCAGAGCACTTAAATGGCCCAGTCAAAGAGATGTTTCAAAAGGTTGGACAGTGGGACACCAGGGGGTAATTCCCCAACAAATATAAACTGTGCTCTGGATCAGCAGCTCCCTGAGCCCTCACTGAGCCTTCCCAGTGTCAGCTCTGGTGTCCCAGTCCAATTCCTGTGTGATTAAACCTCCTGCTGGGCTGCTTTCCCCACCAGTGCCAGCCTTAAGAGCACACACCTTCCCCTCCTCCCCCTGACCCACTGCTGTGCACAGGCAGAAACCCCAGGGCTGCAGCCTGGCCAGGGAACACCGACATGGTGTGACAGCTCCTGCAATGCTCCAGGTGAAAAGGGCCCTCGAAAAAGGCACAAAGACAACCCCAAACTGCTGAGTGCAAAATAACCAACCCCCTGCCCTGAGGAAACAGGACAGGAACAGATTCTAAATAATCACTGAACAGAGAACTCAGCTCCATCTCTGTCCCCTCACAATGGAGGGACTGTCCCATCCTGCTCCCATGTGGAGCTGGGCAGGCTTTGCTGATGTCATGGCCCAGCAGATAAATCAATTAATTGTGAGGGAAGCTGCTGGAGACAAAGGACTTTATGGGACAAACTTTCCCATTTGAAACAAGGCTCTGAGGTAATTAAAAACCAATCAGGAGACACTTCTCATCCCAAACATAACGACTTAACAAAACTTTAATCACTTGTACTAAAAGACCAACACGTCCAAGGGTCACAGACTGAATTGTACAGCAGCATCATTTGGGACACTGGGACAAGCAGCACAAGATTAACATTTTATGTTGGTTATTTATTTTTTCAGGGTTTTTTTAGTTTAGTTTCTGTCCTGTCTCTGAGAAAACATTCCCTGCCAAAAGCTACTTTTCCTGCTGTCCCATAAATAATGAGACTAAACCCACTGGCTGCAGTACCTCCTGTCAGCTCAGCTGGATCTCAGACTCACCTTCTGCCTGCCCAGTCTTGGCCAGTAGTGATGCCAGCTCCAGGATGCTCTGCTCCTTGACTTGCACTGCCTCCTCATCGTTCTCCTGGACATCACGTTTCACTGGGGAAAAAAACACAGGAAAAGTTGCTTTGGTGCTGTTCCAGAGGACAATCCCTGCTGGTCAGCTCCTGGAGAGGTGCCCAAAAGCAGGAGCTGATCCCACAGGCACCGGTGAGTTCGGCCCAGCCCGAGAGGTCAGGGGGGCAGGTTCTGTGGGAAGTTTAAATTCAGTTTGCAGAGCTTTGCCTGTGCTCCATGAGAGTATCACAGCTGACAGACCCCACTGCAATCCCAGCTCTGAACAGTCTCATTCAGCTTGTCCAGCTGTGCAAGTGGCATTTACAGACACCACCACACACCAGAGCCAGAGAACCAAATAAAGGGCATTTAATGGGATTTCCGGGGTTATCCCACTCTGGGATTGCTAATGGTGCTGCTCTGTGTGTTAAGCTGAGATCCTGTAGATGAAATGCAGCACAACACCATCTCTGAGAGGTGGGTATGTCCCCCCTCACTCAGGTGTCACAGCTGCTGGCAGTGTTGCTACACTCTGCCAGGTGAGTGACTCTGCTCCCGGGCAGGTAAAGGGCCAAATGACACCCAGAAGCACCAATTCATGAGTTATCCCTTTCCTTCCCTGCCGCCACCCCCAGCGCAGGGAATCCCTCCAACTTCCCCACAAACAGAGCTAAAATCCCAGCTCTGAGGGGACTAAACCCTCCAGGAGCCCAGACTGTGGCTCTCAGCCCCTGTAACTCAGTGTGGTGCCCAAACAGAGGGAACTTTGCTCTCAAGGAGAAAAGCATCGCACGACACTCTGGGCTGCTCCCGATCCCCCGACCCACAGCCGGGGCTGTCCTGACTGAGCCTGACCCGGCCCAACGCGACTTGAGAACACCAACCCCTAAACAATGAGCAAAACACCGAGGGAGGCACGAACAACTCCTAAAGCCCTGACAGCCCCTCCGAGCCCGGACACGAGCACCGGGAAAACTCGTCCCGGCACAGCGGGGTGACAGCGGGACACGGCACCTCCGCAGAGTCCCCGCGCGGCACAAGAATTAAGGCGTCAGTGCTTTTGCACCGGTTTCGAGGGCTCTCCACTCTCTTACTCCCAAATCATCGACAACCCCTTCAACACCTCCAATAAACGCCCAGGGCAGGGGGTGCCACCAGCACCCGCCAGGGACGAGCAGAGCGAACACGGGGTGAAGTTCTCCGGCGAGGAGTTCAAACCGAGCCGCGGCACAACGAAAAACCCCCTCAAAGCTGAGCGTGTGCGGCGCTGAGAGGGTTTACAGGGGATTCCAGAGCTGCAGGAGGAGCCCTCGCCGCCCGCCCTTCAGCGCGGCCGCGGCACCGCAACGCGAACCCCCCGCGAACCGGCACAGCCCGAGCACCCCCTCACACATCAACGCTCACACAGCGCCGGCTCCGACTCCTCCATAGCCCCGCGGCGCGGAGCGGGCCGGGCCCAAGGCCGCGCTGCCCGCACGGTGAGTCAGCAGCGGCGCGGGGCGCCGGGGGGGGCGCGTTGCGGGCGCGTTGCGGGCGCGGGGCGTGGGCGCGGCGGTTGCCGGGGCGCTCACCGATGGAGTGCAGGATGCCGATGGAGGCCTCGCGGTCGGTGGAGAGCAGGGACTGCGCGCGCTGCAGCTCCAGCACGGCCGCCGCCGCCATCTTGCCGCTCCTCCGCCTCGCCGCCCTCACGGAAAAGGCGCGGCTGCGGCGGCGGCACCGCCCCTTCCGCGCGCGCGGCATGTCGGGAACGGCGCGAGGGAGGGGCGGGGCCTGAGGGGGCGGGGTTAAGGGAAGGGGAGGGGTCTGGGGGAAGGAGGGGGTGGTTTGAGAAGGGCGCGTTTGGAGGGGAAGAAAAGTGGGCGGGGCTTGGGGAGGGGGCGGGGTTTGGTGAGGGGAGGAGAAATGGCAGAGACTGAGGGATGGCAGAGAGCGAGGGATGGCAGAGAGCGAGGGATGGCTGGGAGTGAGAGATGGCAGGGAGGGAGGGATGGCAGGGAGGGAGGGAGCGGTTGGAAAGAGAGCGTTTGGCGGAGGAAGGGGGCGTGGTTTGGTGAGGGGGCGTGGTTTGGTGAGGGGAGGCAGACTGGGAGTTAGGAAAGGGGCGTGGCCTGCGTGAAGTGGGCGTGGCCTAAAGCTGAACGGTTTGTATGGGTGGGGCGTGGGGCTAAAAATGGGCGTGGTCATGCAAAATAGCTGTCTGGGGGAGTGGCCTGTCGAAGGGCGCGCTCGCCGGGGAGATGGGGGCGTGGCTTCAGGGGGGGCGAGGCTTGAAAAGGGGCGGTACCCTGGTGGGCGTGGTCTATTGAGCTGGATGATATTTGGGGTGGGCGTGGTCTGTGACTCCCGGGGGTCCCGCCCCGTCCTGGGGAAGGAGGGGAGGGGGGCGGGGGGAACACGGGGCCGAGGGACACCCAGCGCGACCTGCGTGTGGCTCTGGCACCGAGACCGCCGTGGGGCACCCCGGGGGACCCTCTGTGGCTGCACGGTGGCGTGGGGTGAAGGGGGGGGGTCCCACGCGGGACATCCCCCACCCGTGGGCCTGGCGCGGGAGGGGGGGCTGCAGCGTGGGACCACATCGATGGCCGTGTCCTCCCGGGGGGTCCCGGGGGGGTCCCGGGGGATCCCACGGCCCGCACAGCGCCCCAGACAGCCCCGGGGAGGGAGGAAAGCCCCCGCAGGGCCACGGCACCGGTGACGGCAGGGCCCGTGGGGGAGGCTGTCCCTGTCCCCTCCAGGAGGATGATGTCCCTGTCCCCTCCAGGAGGATGATGTCCCTGTCCCCTCCAGGAGGATGATGTCCCTGTCCCACCAAGGAGGAT
>NW_020885022.1:93855-130588 GCF_003945725.1 Corapipo altera | reverse complement strand
CCCTGTCCCCTCCAGGAGGATGATGTCCCTGTCCCACCAAGGAGGATCGTGTTCCCATCCCACCGAGGAGGGCCCTGTCCCCACCCCAGCCAGAAGGATCCTGTCCCTCCCCCACCGAGGAGGATCCCATCCCCATCCCACCACCGGATCCATCCTCGTGGGCAGGAGAGCCCCTTTCCAGTGTGTTCTCCCCTTGTTCACAACCCCCTTCCCACCCCTGCCCCTGTCCCGGGAGCTCTGGTGGCAGTGGGGGAACAGACAGGCTGGGCTAGGGGGACACCCAGCCCTGCACCCTCAACTGGGCAGAAAACGGCCCCCAAATCACCCCTGAACTCCCCAAAACCACCCGTAGCCAATCCCATCCTGCTTCTGTCCCCCCCATGGTCCCAAACAGCCCAGGATGAGCATCCTGCAGACCAGCACCTTTCCACCACTGGAAAAACAAATTGAATGGCTTGAAGGGTCAGTTTTATATCAAACTGTGAATAAAACCAACTTTCCCTGGTGTGCCAGTGCTCCAGGGAACCCCCAGAATGGTGGGATCACCCCGGGGGGGTGACAGCCCTGGGGACAGGCTGTAGTTTGACTTGGGGAGGTGACACCAAAAGCAGTGGATTTGGGGGGGTGGAGGTGTCTTTAAGGCCATTCAACCCCTGGCTCTGTCTCCCTGCAGTGGGAAAAGCCTGGTGAGCAGACAGTGGGATGAGTGGTGCTGAGACCTGACCCACTGCCCAACTCATTACATCTGCAGCACCAGGATGGATCCGGCCCTGTGCCCCCAAAAGGCACTTAAAAACACCCTCAGAAATGGAAGGATGATATATTTTGGCGATCAGAGGCCCAAAAAGTGGCTTCAAGGGGGGAATGGAGGGAGGATTTTGGCAGAGGAAGGGCCGGGGCTGCAGTGGAGCCGCTGGCTCGAGTTGCTGTGGGCAAACATTGGGGTCCATGACCAGGGACCCCCGTGTGCACCAGGCACATCCTGGAATTCCAGAGTCCATCCACCCTGGCATTGAATCAGTGACTGGATTTAATAAATTCACCCCCTAAAAAAGAGCATTAAATGAGTTTTAAACCCCATGTCCACCCCTGAAACCCAGCAGGCGTGGGTGTGTGGTGACAGGGGGTGCCTGTCCATCCATCCCTGCATCCCTGCATTCCTCCCTGCATCCCTCCATCCATCCCTGCATTCCTCCCTCCATCCATCCTCCATTCATCCATCCATCCATCAACCCATCCATCCATCTATCCATCCCTTCATCCCTCCCTCCTTCTCTCCCACCCACCTTCCCTCCCTCACTTCTCTTCCCTGGGGAAGGCAGACAAAGCCAAGCAGAGTGTTTGCCCTGCTGGGTGGTGATGTCTTTCTCTTTATTAATAATAATAACTAATAAAAACAATTAATAATGAATAAAAAGTAGCAATTTGAGCCAAAGGAATATTTTGTTCAGCCTAAAATGGCTCTTTTGGGGTAAAAGAGGTGGAAACAGGGAGTGGGATCAGGCCCTGGCAGCGCAGGGGTTATACCCTGCTGGGGTGACTCTGGGTTTTGGGGTACCCTCGATGGGTGGCCCCAGGGATGGGGGACACGGTGCCATGGGGGAAGCACTCCCAGTTCTCTGTTTTGAGGGGTCACCCCTCCCCTGCTGCCCCTGCCCTGGGTTTCCTCTTGGGCTGGGTGGTCAGAGCTGGACTGGGGGGGCTGGGCTGGGCAGCAAAGAGGGGTCACCCTCAAGGTCCCTGACATGATGGCTCCTCCAGTCCCCAAACAGGGCAGGGACAGCCCCGACAGACTTTAACCCCTCCTGGCCCAGTACGTCAGTAGGGACCAGAGTGAACACAAGGGCTGGTGCTCCCCAGTGGAGACCACCCTGGGGCTGGGCTGGGGACCCCCAGGGGCCCACCCAGTGTGGGGAGAGGGGGGGAGGGAACCCCACAGGCCCTGAGGGGCACCCATGGGGTGTGCAACACGTGTGTGAGTGTGTGCCTGGGGTGTTCCTGGCATGTACCTGGCACGTTACTGGGGTGTTCCTGGTGTGTGCCTGGTGTGTGTCTGGCATGTTCCTGGTGAGTTCCTGGCGTGTTCCTGGGCTGTGCCTGGGCTGTGCCTGGCATGTCCCTGGTGTGTGGTGTTTGCTCAGGTCTGTGGGACAGGCACACACACACGTGTGCATGCGATGGGACACATGAGTGTGCACATACGTGTGCACCTGAGAGCTGCGTGTGCGTGGAGGCACCTCCATCCCGGGGAACCCCTTGACACCCCGCTTTCACACCCCCCTCGAGCACAAACACACCCCCTTTGCACAACCCCCAAGCACAACCCTCCTCCTTGCACCCCCCCTTGGACACCCGCTCCCCTCCACACCCCCCCTGCACACCCCGCTCTCCTCCTCACGCCCCTCGCGCACACGCTCTCTCCCTGCACATCCCTCTCCGCCTCGCACGATCCCCTTGCCCCCCCCATTCCTCCTCTCGCCCCCCCACCCCGCTCCCGCCCCATAATCGGCTCCAGCTGCACAAACATTCCCGCACCCGGAGCCGCCGCCGCCTCCGGAGCCGCCCCCGCCCCCCGCCCGGATCCTCCCCCCGAGCCCTCCGGGGCCCCCTGCCCGGACCCTCCCCCCAGACCCTCCCCCGGCCGGGGCAGCCGTGCCGGACCCGCGTGGCCGTGGGGCAGCCCCAGGCAGGGCAGGGAGGGGGCTGGAGGGGAACCACGTCCATCCCGCCTGTGTCCTTCCGTCCATCCGTGTCCTTCCATCCATCCGTGTCCATCCATCCATCCGTGTCCATCCATCCCATGTCTGCTCATCCTGTCCATGTCCATCCATCCCATGTCCATCCATCCCTTGTCCATCTATCCCACCCATGTCCACCCATCCAGTGTCCATCCATCCCATCTGTGTCCATCCCATATCCACCCATCCTATCCATGTCCACTCATCCCACACCCCATGTCCATCCAGCACGTCTATGTCCCTCCATCCTGTGTCGATCCATCCCGTGTCCATCCATCCCATGTCCATCCATCCACCCATCCATGTCCATCCATCCCTTGCCTGTTGCCCCTATGCTCTCTGGAGGGCACTGGAGGGTGGTGGGATCCCACACTCCCCCATCCCACATTCTCCAGGAGGTGCACCAGGATGGAGATTGGTCCCATGCCCACCCATCCTATATCCATCCATCATTGTTTTCCAGGAGGGGTGCTGAGATGGAGATTCCCACACCTGTGTGTCCTGTATTTCCAATGGAGGACACCAGGAATGACACAGATCACACCCACTCATCCCAAGCTCTCCAGGAGAACACCAAGACACAAAAGCGGCCCCACATTCCCCACTCCCCCACCCTTTGGGTGGAGCCGGGGTCCCACACGGCTCCGGGGGGCAGAGGGATGGATCCCACTCCCATCCCGCGGCACCAGGGCGGGATGGGGACAGGATCCTCCACCTGCCTTGGGAGCCGCAGCCCCCTGAGGGACCCCCGAGCCGCCGGGGCCCCTCCCGCTTCCCGGCAGCTCCGGCTCCTTTAAGAGCAGCACGGCCGGAGCCCAATTTAGCCGACGGCCGCCTGTCCCCGCTGGCTCCCGGCCAGGGCTCGGCCTCGGCCGCGGCCAGATCCCGCTCCAGCGCCCGCCCCGGGGCTGGGGGGGCCGGGGGCACCCGGGGGGACCGCTGCCACCTTTGGGTGCTGAGCCCCGTGGCCTCAGGTCCCTGATGGCTCCGTCACCCTGGAGGTGAAGGCACACGGAGCCAGGAGCAGGCTGGGGACAGCCAAGGATGTCCCCACGAGGCCCGGGGACCTGTCATGCCAAATGATCATGGGGACACCACAATGAGATGTCCCTTGTCACCTCCCTGCTCCCCATCACCTCCCTCTGCCACCCCCCATGACACTGCTGGGGACCGGGACAAGAGGGGACAGTGGAAGGGGAAGGGACAGGGGAGATGGACCCCATTGTCACCTGGGGCTGAGAATGGGACAGTCCAGGGACAGGGGAGCCTGGGGGCCATGGGGACAGAGCTGAGTGGGGGACAGGGTGGGTCCCTGGGGACACGGGACAAGACAATCCCAGGAGACAGGGTCCCTGGGGCATGAAGGACAGGACAGACAAGGGCACAGGGGCCCTGGGGGATGAGGGACAGGACAGCCCACGGATATGGGGACAGGAGAGCTCGTGGCCAGGGCAGCCCATGGTCCAGAGGATAGGAAAGCCAGTGGCAAGCAACAGGAGTGACTATGGACTGTGGGACAGGAGCACTGGAACAACCAGCGCTTGGGACACACCACAATCCATCCTTCTCCCAGTAAGACCAGTTCCTTCTCTAGCACTCCCTTCCCTGCACTGGTTTCACCCCGGGGCTGCCTCTGTGCTGGGACCAGCACCCCACGGCTGACCCGACCGTGGCTGCTCCTGGGGTCCCCCCTGTCCCCGTCCGCACCAGCACGAGCCCCGCGGGCACTGGTGGCACTGGTGTGATGAGTTGAGGGTGCTCTGGGGCCGGGCGGCGGCGTTTGCGCGTTAATTGACCCCCGCGGCTCTGGCAGCTGTGAAAACAGAGCGGGGCTCATTAGGGGACATCAAAGGACCCCCAGCACGGCCGGGCGGGGACACGGCCCCACCCGCCACCGGCGTTTGCTGCCTCTTCACTTGGATTGAAAAGGGAGGAGGAGGGTGGGAATCAGCAGGCTGGGAGGACTGGGGACAGCCCTGAGCAGAGAGGAGGTCCCTGTCCCTTGTTCCCTGTCCCCTCTCCCCTCTCCTTGGGGTTAGTGGGACCTGGGGGACCCGTTCTCTGGGTGACCTGTCCCCAGGGTGACTTGGACAGGGCTGATCCATCCCCAGGGTTAGTTGGGTTTGGGATGATCTCTCCCCAGGGGTGACTTGTTCCCGGGGTGACCCATCCTTAGGGTCACCCATTCCCAGGGTGACCTGTCCCCAGGGTTAGTTGTCCCTGGGGTGACTCATTCCCAGAGGGATCCATCCTTGGGGTGACCTGTCCCTGGCGTTTGCCTGATCCAGGGTGCCCCATCCCTGGGGTGACAGACCAGGAGATGGAGGGGACATGCACCAACTGCTGCTTGCAGACACCCTCCAGCGCCTCCCTGCTTGGGCTTCAAACAGCCCCAAGAGCCAAAAACCTCCAAAACCCCCTCAGAAATTTGGAAAAGGCCACATGGCACAGGATCCGGCCCAATTCCAACTCCAATTCCAGCTCCACTGCAGGATCCTGTGGGGCCCAGATGGGGGGACAGGGACCCCCAGTGGGTCCCAGCAGTGCCCATGGGGTGCCCTGAGAGCCCTCAGCACCCCCAGGGCTCAGGAGCAGTCCCAGATCCCAGCTCTGTTTTCCAAAGTCGGGACATCCAAGCCTTTTAAAAAAAACCCTCCTCTCCCAGCTCCTGCATTCCTGGGTGGAGAGTTTACATTCCCCCTGTCCCCCGTGATCCCGATCCGCGCTTCGCCTCCGGAAAACAAAGTGGCCTTGGGTGGGAGCTGCTTTTTGGGGAGCAGGACCTTCCAGCTGGATAAGAGACCCCCATGGGCAGCACCCCAAAGCCAAAGCACCCAGTGCCAGGCTGGATACAGCCCAGGACCCCCATGGCAAGGGGGACCCCCCTGAGGTGGCACCCCAAGGGCAGGGATTGAGGGGTGCAGGGGGGTCCCCCGTCCCCTTGGCTGAGGCTGGTCCTGCCCATGGCACCACCAGCACAAAGACAGCAAAAATCACCCCATTTTAATTCCCTTTCCAGAGGCTCCGAAGAAGGGAGGGAGGGGGAGGGTGACAGGGGTGGCTGGGGTGTCCTGGGGGTGTCAAGGGGGTGCTGATGGGGGTCCCGAGCAGCCCAGCCCGACCCTTAAATTGCTTCTCCAAACCACAGAGGAGGGGGAAAAAAAGCCCTGGATAAGTTTCTCCCCCTCTTCTCTCCCCCTTCCAAGTCATCGCTGGAAAATTAAACCGGATCCAAAGAGTTTTTCCTTTCCAAAATGTGCTGGAGAGGCACTGCCTTAACCCCTTCGGCTCCTTCCTCGCCCACACCGCAGGACTGGGATGTTTCAGGGGGTTTTGGGATTGTCCCGGGGCTTTGCTGGGGGAAGGGGAACAGCACAATCCCCCTGCGATCCCTCTTTGTGCTCCAGGGATCCCCAAACCCTCTGGAATGCTGGAGGTGAGAAGCACTGAGGCTCCCCGGGGCCAGTTTTGGGGCACCCCCGGGGCCAGTGCTTCCCGGCCAGGTCTCCCTCTCCATTTTGGGAAGAGTATTTTTTTTCATTCCAACTAAATCCAGCTGATTAAATCCATCCTTTCCCCCCCCCAGCTCCCCGCCTGGAGCTTGTCCCTCTCCAGCCAAAAATCCCAATGTCCCCCCTCCAGCATCCCCCAAATCCTGACAAACCAAGCTGGAGTTGGGACCTGCTTCTCTCCGGAGCCTCGGGATTGGGGACCCACCCCAGCCAAACCCCTAATCCCAG
The DNA here is from genome assembly GCF_003945725.1 of Corapipo altera. Classification (NCBI taxonomy): domain Eukaryota; kingdom Metazoa; phylum Chordata; class Aves; order Passeriformes; family Pipridae; genus Corapipo; species Corapipo altera. The sequence continues at coordinate 124,110 of NW_020885022.1, read as the reverse complement.
AGAAAATGTGAGCTATTTCCTCCAGGAGGGGGGCACAGGAGAGGCCCCCCCTCCCACTGCAAACCGAAAATTCCTTATTTTTTTGGGTTAAAAAGCTCCTTTTTCCCTTGCAAGGCGCTTTGTTCCAGCTGGAGGGAGGTGCTGGCTCATCCCCACGGGGCGATGGAACTGGGGGGCCCCACAGCATCCATAGGGACCCCTCTCAGTCCCCCAATTTAATCCTTAGGGTTGTTTTGGGGGAAAAAAAAAAAACCCCAACAAAACAAAGCCCTCAGAAATAATCTGGTGGTTTTTTTGACTCGTTTGTATTTGGGAAGGATTGTTCAAAAAGGAATTTGGGAGGAAAACTCATCGGCCAAGTTGGGGGGGGGCCCAGGAGGAGCCCCCGGGGGGAGCAGCCCCGGCCCAGGGTCTCGTGGGAGTGAACAAAGGGGTGGGGAAAGAAAAATCCACTTTTTTTGGGAGTTTCGAAAGGAGAGCGAGAAAAATGGGCTTTTTATTGGGGTTTTTTGCCTTTTTTTCCCCCTTTTTTTTTTTCCAGGGGCCGCTGGAGCAGCAGCCAGGGGGAGCTGGGATGGAGTGGGAAGGGGGGAGCAGGGGGCTGAGGGTCCTCTCCAGGCTCGGCAGCGTTTTTTCCCTTTTTCTCCTCTTTTTTCTCCTTTTACCCACCTCTTTTAAATTTTTTCCCCAGTTCCTTTTTCTCCCTTTTTTTCTCCTTTTTCTCCCTTTTCTCCTCTCCTTTTTTTCACTCATTTTCCTCTTTTTCCTTCTCCTTTTCTATCTTTTTTTTCTTATATCTCCTTTCCTGTTTTTCCTCCCTTTTTTCCTTCTTTCCTCCCTTTTCTCCAATTTTCCTCCCTTTTCTCCCTCTTTTTCCTTTTTTCTCCCTTTACACCTTTTCCTCCCCCTTTTCCTGCCTATTTTTCCCTCCTTTTATCTTTTTTCCTTTTTTTCTTCCTTTCCTTCTTTTTTCTTCCCTTTCTCTTCTCTTTTCTACTATTCTACTTTTCTGCTATTCTCCCTTTTTTCTCCTCTTTCTTCCCCTTTTTTTCTTCCTGTCCTCCTCATTTACCCCTTTTCTCGCCCCTTCCTTTTCCTCCCTTTCCTGCTTCCCCCCCCTTTTTCTCCTATTTCCCCCTCCCTTTTCTCCTCTTTCCTCCCCTCCATTTCCAAATTTTAAATAGAAATATATATAATTAAATTTACAAATGCTATTTACAGGTTTAATTACAAAAAAAAAAAAAAATCAAAGAGAAAGAGAGACACCCCTTAGACGTTAATAAATCTAAAAATAAAAAATATATAATAATCCCCCCCTCCAAAAAAACCCCAAATTTCAGGCCGAATGGCGGCGGGGCCGGGGGGGTCACACCGTGGTCTCGCCCTGCTTGCTGTTGGTGAGCCGGGTGTAGAACTTCCTCCAGGAGTGCAGGGTTTTTCCTGACCATATCCAGAACCCGGAGGTGATGCCCACGATCAGAGTCATGAGATACTTGATCATGTAGACGGTGAAGTCGGGGGTCATGCGGGGGGTGAAGTGCAGCGGGCAGGGGATGGCCAAGCTCTTGCAGTTCTGGCTGATCCAGCTGCGCTCCCAGTGCTCCCGGAACGCCTGCTCGTAGAAGTAGCAGGCGATGACGATGGTGGCCGGGACGGTGTAGAGGACGCTGAAGACCCCGATGCGAACCATGAGCCGCTCCAGCTTCTCCGTCTTGGTCCCGCCGTGTTTCATGATGGTGCGGATGCGGAAGAGGGACACGAAGCCGGCCAGGAGGAAGGAGGTGCCGATGAAGAGGTAGACGAAGAGCGGGGCCAGCACGAAGCCCCGCAGAGGGTCGATGTTGTTGAGGCCCACGAAGCAGACGCCGCTCAGCAGGTCCCCGTCGATCTGCCCCATGGCCAGGATGGTGATGGTCTTGACGGCCGGCACGGCCCAGGCGGCCAAATGGAAGTACTGGGAGTTGGCCTCGATGGCCTCGTGGCCCCACTTCATGCCGGCGGCCAGGAACCAGGTCAGGGAGAGGATGACCCACCAGATCGAGCTGGCCATGCTGAAGAAGTAGAGCATCATGAAGAGGATGGTGCAGCCCTCCTTCTTGGTGCCCTGCACCACCGTGCGGTACCCGTCCTCCTGGAAGCGCTCGTTGCAGACCACCCTCTCCTCCAGCACGAAGCCGGCGATGTAGGCCACCGACACCATGGTGTAGCACCCCGAGAGGAAGATGATGGGCCGCTCGGGGTAGCGGAAGCGCTGCATGTCCACCAGGTAGGTGGTGACGGTGAAGAAGGTGGAGGCGCAGCACAGGACGGACCAGATGAGGATCCAGATGCGGGCGAAGCGGATCTCGTCCTCGTTGAAGAACATGTGGCCGTCGGGCCGGGCGGGCTCGCAGGGCGCCGCGCAGTCCTTCTCCCCCAGGAACTTGTAGTTGAGGTAGCTGGGCACCTTCAGCGCCCGCGGGCAGTGGAAGGGGTGGTCGAGGGTGGCGTAGCGGGGGGCGCCGGGGGTGCCCTGGCCGGCCAGCGGCGTGGCACTGGTGAGCAGCGCCGGCGAGCCGCCGTCCTCCGAGTGGTTCTGCCCCACGCAGATCTGCTCGGCGCCGTGCCGGGGGAAGTTCTCGCAGCGCAGCCGCTCCGGCCACTGGAAGCCGAACTTGTTCATGAGGGCCTCGCAGCCCTGGCGCGCCCGCTCGCAGATGGAGCGGCACGGCGGGATGGCCTGCTCCAGCACCGTGCACACCGGGGCGTACATGGAGCACAGGAAGAACTTCAGCTCCAGGGAGCACTGCACCTTCACCAGAGGGTAGAACTGGTGGACCTCCAGCCCCGCGTCCTCCTGGTTGGTGTGGCCCAGCAGGTTGGGCATGATGGTCTGGTTGTAGGCGATGTCGGTGCAGAGCGGGATGGAGATGGGCTGGCAGAAGCCGTGGTCGGGGATGGAGATGCCCTTCTCGCCGTGCAGCTGGGCCCGGCCCGGCGCCGGCACACTCAGCCCCGCCAGCAGCCAGGCCAGGGTGGGCAGCACGCCGGGGGGGGCCATGGTGGTGCCCCGAGTCCCTGCGCCCCGAATTACTGTGCCCGGTGCCCAGCCGGACGGACCGTCCTCCCGTCCGGGTGTGCCGTGCCCGGGGCTGCCTGGACGGCTCCCGGTGATCAGCTCTGCCCTGCCCGGTGCCGCCTGGATGACTCCCGGTGTCCGAATCCGCCGCGTCCAGACGGCTCCCGGTGCTCAGCTCCGCCGTGCCCGCCGCTGGCTGGACGGCTCCCGGTGACTGGACACTCTCAGCTCCCGCCGGGATGACTCCCGGTGACGGGACCCGCCGTGCCCGGTGCTGCCCGGACGGCTCCCGGTTCCCGCTGCCCGCCTGCCCCGGGTTCCCGGCGGGACGGCTCCCGATCTACCGCTGCGTCTGCTCGGACTTGGCGCTCCCGGTGCTCGTCCCAGACACTCCCGCTGTTCGTCCCAGTCACTCCCGGTGCTCCGCGGCGCTGCTCCCGCTGCCCGGACTCGGCGCTCCCGGAGCCGCGGGCGAGCGGCGGGTCGGGGAGAGGGGATGGCGGGGGGTTGCCGGGCGGTCCCGGGGGGTTGCCGGGCGGTCCCGGGGGGGTCCCGGGGGGTGCCCGGGGCGCGGGGAGCGGAGCGGCCGCACCGGACGCTCCCGCCGCCTTTGTGAGGGGCAGCGCCGCGTCCCCGCGGGGCGGGGCCAACCCCCCGAGCCCCGCCCCCGGCCGGCCCCGCCCCGCAACCTAAGCCAATCACATTCAAACCTGGCGGTGGCCACGCCCCCCGCCCCCCCGGCCACGCCCCCTCCCGTCCCGGGGGTCACCGGGCCCCCCCGGCCCGAAAAGTTTTTCCGAGTCGGGAAAAGTTCCCCCCCCGCGCCGGGGTGGGGTCGGGCCGGGGCCGCGATGAGAGGGTGCTCCCGTGTCCCCTGACGCCGCCTTGTGCCCTGTGCCTCTCGTGTCCCCTGCCCTCCACCTTCCGTGACACCCCCCCGTGTCTTCTGGCACCCCTCCCCCCGTGGCCCCTGTGTCTCCCCACCCGTGTTCCCCGAGCCTTTCGTATTCCCTGCCCCTCGAATCTTCCTCACCCCGCCATGTCTTCTGCACTCTCCCTTGTCCCCTGTGCCTCTCCTGTCCCCTGCCACCCTGTCCCCAGCCCCAGTGTGGCCTCTGCCCCTCCGTGTCCCTTACACGCCCCCTCTGTGTCCCCTGACACTCCCCGTGTCCCCTCTGCCCCCTCCAGTGCCCCCCGCCCCCCGTGTCTTCTACACCCTGCATGTTCCCTCTTCCCTACTGTGTCCTCTGTCCCCCTCATGTCCCCTGTGCCCCTCCTGTCTCTTCTTCTCCCTGCCGTGTCCCCGGACGTGCCCCATGTCCTCTGCAACCCCCCATTGTCCCCTGCGTCCCCCCTGTGTACCCTACCACCCCCCCCGGGGTTCTCTGCACCCCTCTGTGTCCCCTGTGCCCCCCTGGTGTCCTCTGCACTTCCCATGTCCCCTGACTCCCTGCTCCATGTCTCCCCCCACCCACGTGGCTGCTCCCCCCCAGCCCAGGACCCACATCCCCCTGACGTATTCTGGGGGGTCCCCCACTGTCCCCTGGTCCCACTTTGGGGTGCAGTGGGGCAGGATTAGCCCCCTTGTCCCCCTGAAGCCCCCCCAAAAGCAGGGGTGCCTTGGCCCCAACACTCCTTGTCCCCTGGTGTCACCCAGGTGGTGCCACCACCCCGTAGGGTGCCCATGGCCACTCTGGGGTGCTGCACCCCCACAGGGCCACTGCACAGTCAGGGATGTCCCCAAATCAGCCAGGGTGGCGGGGGACATCCCCCATCCTGCCCCCCGTACCGGCCCCACAGCTCCCACCCCAACCAGGGCCGTGGTGAAGGGAACTTCTGTCCCCAAAAACAGGGCAGGGGGAGAGAGCCGTGGGGCTGAGATGCACTGGGAGGGGCTGGGACACATTTGGGGGCACTGGGACGCACTGGGTGGAACTGGGACACACTTGGGGGCACTGGGACATACCAGAGGGGGACAGGAATATGCAGGGGGGAACCAGGACACACTGGGGGGATCTGGGACACGCTGGGGGGATCTGGGACATGCTGGGGGATCCAGGACATGCTGGGGGGATCCAAGACTCACTGAGAGGGACCAGGACACATCGGGGGGTCAAGCACACACTGGGGGGCACTGGGACACACTGAGGGAACTGAGACACACTGGGAGAGACTGGAACACAACGGAGACCCTCATCGGGGAAAGAAACTGCGGGCAATCACCCAAAATTTCGGCAGCAGGATGGGGGGCTGCCCTTCCCAAGGCAGGGGCAGTCGGGAGGGTTGTGGTGGGCAGCCCCCCACCCCCGTCCCGCTCCGTTCTGGGGGGGCTTCTGGCTGCCCCCTTCCCTCCCTCCCTCCGCGTCCTCCCTCCCTTTCTCTCCCTTTCCTGTAACTTAAGCTTTTGTTGTGAGCAGGAGACCCGGGCTGCCGTGAAAAGAGGGGGCCCCACCGCCTTTCAGAGCGTAATTGAAACCATTGCGGCTCCTGGCCGAGGGGGAAGGGCAGGGGGGGCTCCAAAATCAAAGCCTGGGGGGGCGCAGGGGGGGAGGACGGAACACACGATGCTCCCGGCCCCCCTCCCCGTCGGGACGTGCCGGGTGTCACCGCGGCGGGGGCGGGACACGGGGGGCTCCCCGCGCCCGGGGGGGGGTCGGGGCTGGCGGAGGGTCCGCGTGGCCCCGGCGAGGCCGGGATGGGGTGGGGTGGGTGGGTTTGGGGTGGAAACCAGGGCCGGGGGTGACTCCGGGGTGCTGCCTTTGGGGTTCCCGGGAGGGTGCTGGGCGAGTGCCCGGGGGTCCCGGGCGGGGGGGGGCTGCAGGGAAGGGCCTGGCACGGTGCCGGCGGCGGGGGCTGAGCCCGGAGCCCGGCCAGCACTGCCTCCTGGCCCCATCCCACTCCCAATCCTGCTCCCAGTCCCACTCCCAATCCTGCTCTTTTGCTGCTCCCCCGGCTGCTCCAGCCACAGCTCCCCTCGGCCCCGTGGGTGCAGAGTCCAGCTTGGGTGACCCCACCGTGTCCCCAGGCCCACCAAGGATGGGGACAGAGGGGAGCAGGGGTGTCTGAGCAGCCACGCCGATTTGGCTTCCTAAAAGCTCCGGATTTTGGCTTCTTTTCACAGGGAAAGGGCCCTTCTCATGTCCCCCCCCCCCCCCCCCCCCCCCCCCGTGTCCCCTGCCACCCGTGTCCCCTGCCACCCGTGTCCCTTGCCCCCACCACATCCCCAGTGCCTCTTGTGTCCCTTCCCCAGGGGGGTGGTAGGGGCTGTCCCCATGCTCCCTGTCCCAGTGGGTGCTGGTGGCTCAGGAGAGGGGGCCCCAGAACCCACGAATGGTCCCACCCAGAGTGGGTGCTGAGCTCTCCTGAGGAAGGGGAAACCTGGAGCAGATCCTCCAGCCAGCCCTGAAAGGACCCCCTGGGTGGGCTGAGGGTGTCAGGGGACATCCCAGAGAGGCAGCCAGAGGGCTCCTGCCTGCTCAGGGGTGTCCCCTCACAGGGACATTCAGGGTGGCTCAGGGAATCCTTTGAGTCCCACTTGTCCCACCAGGCTCCCAGCCCCGTTCCTGAGTCCTGCCAGGGCTGTGTCGGGTGGCAGAGTCCTGCCTCCTCCCCAAAAGATTCCCTGGGGGTCTGGGGTTAATGTCCTGGCTGGGGGGAACCTGTGAGGACAAGGACCCACCCTGGCACCCAGCAGGCCAGACTGGGCTGTACTGGGAGTATGGGGCCAAACCTCATAGCTCCCCCCCAGCTCCCCATCCCAAGGGCACTTAGGGGGTCCTCCCTGCACCCATCAGGGCCAGGGATGGGTGACACAGTTGTGAACCCCCAGGTCCATACCTTGGACCCCCTGAAAGCGCCCTCAGCCCAGCCACAGGCTGGTGTCCCCTCTCTGAGCCTCCTCCCCAGGAACAGGCACCATGGGGGGAACCCTGGGGGTGGCACCATGGCTGGCACTGGCCCCATGCACAGCCCCATGTGTGGGCTGGTGGCCAGCACTGATCCCGAGGGCAATATTTTGGGGGGGCACTGGCAGCACCACCTCACACCACGTGTCCCTTGGGGTGGCACAGAGGAGGGCGAAGCAGGGAGGAGCTGTGACAGGCGGGCTGGGGACCCCGGGGGTCCCCCAGGAGCGCAGAGGAGGGAAAGGGCCCCCGGCCCTGCCCTCGGCTTTGTTTCACACTTAAGAACCTCTAATTAAAACCAGGCACAAAGGCTCTGGCTGGCGGCGGGCGCGAGGTGCCAGCGGGGACAGTGGTCTGTCACCAAGGGAACAGGGAGGGGACACAGGGTCCCTGGCACAGGTCCTCCTGCACCCCGGGGTGTGAGCAGGCACACATGTGCACACACATGCACACACACACGTGAACACACAGTGCCCACAGGAGGGGTGACGTGTGGGGACATGGCAGCAGGGCTGGGGGGTTGGGGGTGCTGAGGGGATCACAGTGTTGGGGACTCTGTGTGTGTGACAGCTCTGCTGGCACCTGGGGGGGTGGTTGTGTGTCTGCACCCCTGTGCCCAGCTGAGCTGCACACACGCTGTGCTGTGGGTTAGGGAGGGCAGGAACCAGTGCTCAGGCCTGGTTTGTACTGGTCTAAACTGGTCTAATGGTCTGCAGTGGTTCCATGGGGTGGGAGGGGTCTGTGATCAGCACTGGTCAGGTGGGATGGGGCTGCCAGCTGAGTCCTGGGGTACCCGTGGGGTGAGTTGGGGGCAGAGCTGCTCCCTGGGGTACCATGGGGTACCCACTGCTACCACCAAGCTCCGGGGTAGTAGTGGGGTGAACTGAGCCCTGGGGTACCTGTGGGGTGGAGTGTGGGGTGCCCTCAGCCCCAGGGTACCAAGCCAGGCCCTCAGGTACCCCTGGGGCGGGCTGTGGGGTGAGTTGAGCCCTGGGGCACCCCCGGGTGGGCCATGGGGTGCCTGAGCCCCGGGGCAGCCTGGCAGGCAGTGGACACAGCGTTAGGCAAGCCCTGGTACCCAGAGGGTCCCGGGGGGACTGGTGGGCAACCCTAAAAGCAGCTGTGAGGAGCTGGGGGGACGAGCCCCCACCACAAACGGGTCCGACCGACCGGATCCCAGGGGGTGGCACGTCCCCGGTGCCACGTGGTCCCCCCAGACCCGCTCCCGGTGCCGGCGGGGCACAGAGCCCACCGAGGCGGGCGCGGGGGAAACCGGCTTAAGCACACCTTGACCTTGCTGGCAGGGGAGGGATCCCCTCGGCTTGTCCGACACATCCCCCGCCAGCGCTGGCATTGAGAGCGCGCGAGCCCGCGCGAGGAGGGGCCGGCTTGAAAAGGCAGCTTAGGCATCTCCTGCTGCGAGAGATGGATTAGGGGCTTCGGGGAGGCCGGGGGACGGCACAGCCACCGCCGGGATATTGTTTGAACCCTTCCAGGGATGGGGCAGCCACAGCTTCTCTGGGCAACCGGTGCCAGGGCCTCCCTGCCCTCACAGGGGAGGGTTTCTTCTGTATATCCAACCTAAATTTCCCCTCTTTCAGTTTAAACCCATTCCCCCTTGTCCTGCCACTCCAGTTCCTGATGAAGAGTCCCCCTCTGGCCCCTTCAGATCCTGGAAGGTGCTGTGGGGTCTCCACACAACCTTCTCGTCTCCGGGCTGAACAGCCCCAGCTCTCCCAGCCTGCCTCCATAGGGGAGGTGCTGCAGTCCCCTTATCCACTTCATGGCCTCCTCTGGGCTGGCTCCAACCATTCCCTGTCCTTCCCATGCTGGGGGCAGCAGAGCTGGATGCAGTGGAGGCAGCAGAGCTGGATGCCCTGGGGGCAGCAGAGCTGGATGCCCTGGGGGCAGCAGAGCTGGATGCACTGTTCCCGACGGGGTCCCCCGGGGTCGGCAGCCCCGGCCCCCTGCGGGTGCCCCCGGTGCAGGCGCAGCTGTCGCTGTCAGGGCTGTCAGGGCTCGGGTATTTTTAGAGCCACCCAGGGACTGTTTCTGCCCATGCAGAGGGTGACGGGCGTGTGGGGGTGGTGGTGGGACACAGGTTTCCCTTTTTACTCTGATTTAGGGCTGGAAACGCCCCGTTTGTGTCCAGAGCTGGCAGTGGATCGCGTGGGGTGTGGGGCACCCTATACTGGGGGGTGGGGGGTGGTCTGGCCATCTCAGCCCTGCCCCCGTGCTGGGTTGGGGTCTGTGTTCCCAAGGTGGTGACGGTGCTGCCTCACAGGGGCAGCCCAGGCCCCAGGGGCAGTTCCTGGTGTGGGGGGTGGCCCCTGTGGTGGTGATGGAGGAGGGACTGGGTGCCCCCCTGGCCATCCCTCCTGTCCCAGGAACAGCTGTGCCCCTGGTGGGGACCCTGCCAGCACCGGGCATGTGACAGGAGGTGACAGAGCTGCTATTTATACCTGCCCCTGTCAGGGCTGGGTGTGGGGACACCAGAGAGCCCATGCCACGGGCCCAGGGTGGCTCTCAGGGTCCCCTGGGTGCCCCGCCTGTCCCACAGCACCACCCAAACTCCCCTGTAGGGTGGGGGGGCTCAGCATGGCCTGGAGGCCCCTCCATGGTGTCACACAGCCATTCCAACTGCCCCCAGCCCACTGGGGACAGAGCCACCCCTGTGCCTGGGGGGGCACAGGACTGTGCTTCATGTCCCCACGCCCAGTGAGGACACTGAGCTGTCCCTGTGCCTGACAGTGGCACGAAGTTGTGCCCAAGAAGGACACTGAGCTGTCCCTGTGGCCAGTGGGACACTGAGCTGTGCCCAGCCCCTCCAGGTTAGTGGGTACTGGGGGGCAGAGGGGGACAGGTGTGTCCCCCAGCAGTCACAGGTCCTAGTGGACACATGTCCCCAGCAGCCACAGGCCGTTGGCATGGGGAGATGCCAAGGGGGGGGGGCATTCATTCCCAGCCTCCCTCCTGCTCCTCCAGCAGTGGGGCAGGGGGGCACAGACCCTCAGAAAGCTGCTTTACATGAGAAGGGGCCTCCCTGGCCCACAGAGAGAGGTGTGGGCTGAGGGTGTCAGGGGACATCCCAGAGAGGCAGCCAGAGGGCTCCTGCCTGCTCAGGGGTGTCCCCTCACAGGGACATTCAGGGTGGCTCAGGGAATCCCTTGAGTCCCACTTGTCCCACCAGGCTCCCAACCCCATTCCTGAGCCCTACCAGGGCTGTGTCGGGTGGCAGAGTCCTGCCTCCTTCCCAAAAGATTCCCTGGGGGTCTGGGATTGATGTCCTGGCTGGGGGGAACCTGTGAGGACAAGGACCCCCTCTGCCCATACATGCACTGGGGGTCTGGGGTCCCCCAGCCTGGGGACACTGTGCCCCCCAGGCACCTCAGGCAGAGAAGCCCCAGGACTGATCCACCAGCTCCCTGCTCACCTCTTGTGGCACCCAGGGAAACTGAGGCAGGGCTGAGAGGCCTTGGGCAGCACTGAGGGCATCCAGCCCCAGGGTCACCCCTCTTCTCCAGCTCAGCACCCCTGGGGTGCCAGGCCCCCCTCACCCAAAGCTGAGGCAGACAGGGCTGGGTGCCCCCCACCCCGGGGTGATGATGAGCACCAGCTTCTGCACCCGGCAGACCTGGGGGAATGTGGAGAAGGGGCATAAGCCACCAGCACACCGGGGTCCTGCCAGGGGAGCTGTCACCCTCCCCAGGGCTGGGGGCACCCACTCCCCTCTCTGGGGCTCATCCCATCTAGCTCAACACAGTCCCACCTCCCTGTTGGGCCTGTCCTGGCTCAGCACCCCATGGTGGGTGGGGGGTCAGGGAGTGAGTGGGGGTCCCACTGCCTGCCTGGGGGGCAGGAGTTCCCTGTCACGGGGACAGCCCTGGTACTGGGCCCAGGGTGCCCACCTGGGACCCAGGGTTGGGCTTGGCTGCAGGACACTCCTGTCCCTCTGACCAAACCACCCCCAGAGCTGCTCCACATGGCACAGTTGAGCTTCCTGGGCAGGGGTCTGGGGTCCAATCCTGCCCACCTGGAAGCTTTGGGAGGACAAGGAGTGGACAGTCCCTTGCGAAAACACTGCTGGAAGGAGAAAGGCTGCTCCCCACCCTGCTTAAGCTTCACCTCCTTCCATGGGGCCAAGTGCCAGGGCAGTCCTGGTACCCAGTGGGGACACCAGCAGGGACAGACCATGGCCTGTGGAGGAGAGGCAGAGCCCTGGCAGCTCTGGGCTGGCAGCAGCCCCTCACCCAGGCAGGTGGGACCCCTGACCTGACATGGGACAAGATGGACACTGGGGTTTTTGTGGGGAGCAGAGTAAAGCACAGACAGGCACTGAACCAAGAGAACTTTCTTAGGGTAATGAGGAGGAAATTCAAGGAGGTTTCTGCCCAGCAAAAACTCTCACAGCCGCCCTGTGGTGCAGAGGCCCCAGCCCTCAGCCACAAGGTCCCCAGCACTGTTTGAGACAGAGACAGCATGAGAATCATAGATTATGAAGGGACTGGGATGGACATTAAAGCCCACCCAGTTCCACTCCCCTCCCACTAGACCAGGTCGCTCAAGGCCTCATCCAGCCTGGCCTTGGACACTCCCAGGGATGGGGCAGCCACAACCTCCCTTTCCTGGGAGGTTTTCCCTTCCAGAGGGGATTTCCTGGGGACGTTTCTGCAGGGCTGCTGAGGTGGGGCAGCGGGATGAGCACAACATTTTGTCCCAGCAAGTGAGAGGCAGAGGTTCCATGCAGGAGCTCTGGCTCAGTGCAGGAACAGACCGAGCCTGGAGCCACCCCGGGAACACAAACCACTGAGTGCTGCAGGACTCGGGCAGGGCTGGCACAGGTGAGCCTTTAGGGCAGGGCTGGTGGCACACAGGGGCACAGAGAACTCGCCGTGGGCAGCCCCGATCCCGAGCTCCTTCCCTGGCCAGGAAAGAAAGCCCTGACCCTCTGTCTCTCAAGTTTAGCTGCTGCACCACTCTCGGCACTCCATGGGCAGCAAGAGCTTTCTGTGCTGGCACCTTTTGTCTGGGAGGAATCTGCGTCCGTATGGAATTTTGGGAGTCAAACAGCCAATTTCTGCGCAGGGCTCTGAGAAGCAAACAACTGCACTTCCACCCAGGAAAGAAATCCCTTGAGAGACGGATTGGCCACCCGACTCCCAAAATTCCATATGGACGAAGATTCCTCCCAGACAAAAGGTCCCCACACAGAAAGCTCTTGCTGCCCATGGAGTGCTGAGACTGCACTTGAGAGATGGAGGGTCAGGGCTTTCTTTCGGGAGTCAGACGGCCAATTTCTGCGAAGGCCTCCGAATAGCAAACGACTGCTGTGCCACCCAGGAAAGACTTTACCCTCTGTCTCTTATGTGCAGTTGGTGAGCCAGTCTGGGCACTCCATGGGCAGCAAGAGCTTTCTGTGCAGGCACCTTTTTCCTGAGAGGAATCTTCATCCGTAATGAATTTTGGGAGTCTAACGGCAAATTTCTGCGCAGGCCTCTGAAAAGCGAATGACTGCCATTCCACCCAGGGAAAAAAGACCTTACCCTCCGTCTCCCAAGTGTAGTTGGTGCACCACTCTCGGCCCTACATGGCCAACAAGAGCTTTCTGTGTGGGCACCTTTTGTCTGGGAGGAATCTTTGTCCATATGGAATTTCGGGAGTCAAAAGGCCAAATTCTGCCCAGCGCTCCTGCAAGCGAACGACTGCTGCGCCACCCAGGAAAGAAAGCCCTGAAAGAAACCCTCCATCTCTCAAGTGCCGTTTGTGCACCACTCTTGGCACTCCATGGGCAGCAAGAGCTTTCTGTGGTGGCACCTTTTGTCTGGGAGGAATCTTCGTCTGTATGGAATTTTGGGAGTCAGACGGCCAATTTCTGCACAGGCCTCTGAAAAGAGAACAACTGCTGTGCCACCCAGGAAAGAAAGCCCTGACCCTCCATCTCTCAAGTGCCATTTGTGCACCACTCTTGGCCCTCCAAGCAAGAGCTTTCTGTCCTGGCACCTTTTGTCTGGGAGGAATCTGTGTCCATATGGAATTCTGGCACTCAGATTGGCAGTTTGAGCGCTGGGCAGAAAAAGTGAACAACAGCCCTTCTCCCCAGGAAAGAAAGCCTGGAACCTTTGGGTTTCAGGTGCAGTTGGTTGGGCAGCCTGGGCACTCCATGGGCAGCAAAAGCTTTCTGTGGTGGCACCTCTTGTCTGGGAGGAATCTTCGTCCATATGGAATTTTGGCAGTCAAATGGCCAGTTTCTGAGCAGGCCTCCAAAAAGCGAATGACTGCTGTTCCACCCAGGAAAAAAAGCCCTGACCCTCTGTCTCAGCTTAATGAGACTGAAGCGTTTTACTAGGGAGGATGAGTTATGAGGCAGACCAGACTCCTCTCTCTCAGCAGTTGTAAATCCGAAGTTAAGAGGCTGCAGTCGAGGAAGTATGGAAAAAGAAAAATAACAGCCCTTTATTAAAAGATATATGTGTATTGGCAGAACAACAAAAGAACACAAAAGCACCTAAACAATAATCCTGTACCCAGAAGTCCCCTTCAAAAAGGAAACAGGTCAATGCTTCCCATCCTTTGGCGCAATTCTAATCCCGGTTGGCAGAGGGTGCTGTTGGATCGCCGGAGGAGCAGTCGCAGGGATACGCGGGGTCAGCAGCCTGGGAGCCCAGCACTCCACAGTCAAACAGCCCGTGGCTCTGCTGTGTGTCTGCTCCCCCAGCCACGCTGCCCTCCCAGCCCGCACCTCCCAGGAGCCTCCCTCTGTCTCCCGCACTGACCTCCGGGAACATCGGGGGCAGCTGCAAGGCAAAGAGAGGATGGTTAGAGGGGAAATTCAGAGCTTTCCTTGGGGTCTCCCCAGGGTAGGGACATCAATGGAGCCATCCATGGAGTAGAGGGAGGGTTATTTGTGGGATGCTGTGAACTTCCCACCCTTCAATATGCCTTGGGATGGATTTTGAGCCTATGGGCACTTCTGTCTGGGATGAGCTGAGGGCACTGCCAGCATGGCATGGAGAGGTGACATCTCCTAGTGCCTGAGCAAGAGTCCAGCATCATCTTAATCTCTTAACCTCCTCCACTTCCAGAGACCCCAGTGATTGCTCAGAGGTGCCAGAAACCGAGCCCACCTGTAACACTGGTGTCTGATCTGATGGATATCAATAGCACATTCCCTGCTTCCCACTCCCATCCCTACATGCCTGTCTAAAAGCTTGCGTGGGTCCGTTCCCGTGTCACACGTGCAATCCTGCTTTCTCTTTCCTTATCCTGCTGCAGCCTGAACAGCACAGGGCATCCCTGCCCCCAGGGAGTGCAGCTACTGGGCAGAGCAGGCTGGGGCAGGATTCCCAAAGGGAAAGACGTTGGCTGCCTCCCACACCTCTCCCACGGCTGGCTGGGACTGTAGGAAGGCAGTGCAGAAGAGCCCTGTCACCTCCTCCCACCCCGACCCTCCTCTCACCTGCTGATTGATGGGAATCGAGTCTTTATCCAAAGAGACGACTCAAAACTTCACTGGAAAAGGGAAACAGAGATGGAGGAGTGAGTTCATCCCCAGGGAGGATGGAAATTCCCCCTGAGCCCTGCAGTGCCCCTCAAGCAGCACTGCCAAGGTGTCCTGGCATTGCCCTCTGTCAGTGCTGGGCATTCCAGTGCATCCCAGGATGAGCCCTCCTATTCCTACGCAGTGTAGGAGCAAGGCTGGGCCTCCTGCAGCCCTCTCCCAACAGGTCCTTCAGCCCAGAGCAGGGTGGTGCATCCTGCCCCCATCACCTTGCTGGCCAGGCTTGAGGACAGGTTTGTCTGTCTATATGAAGATCCCAGGGTCCAGCATTTTCAGCTTCACCTCCTTCTTCTCAGACATGTTCAGGGAATCTCCTTGGATTGAGATGTTCAGGTCTAGGTTTTCTTCCTTCCCGCTGATGGGAGTTGGAGCCTGCAGGGGGAATCATCAGGCTGCAGGTGAGGATGAGCCATGGCCAGGGTGCTCTGCTCACTCTGGGTGACCCCGAGCACTCCTCACCCACAGGGACACCTTCCCTGAGCCAGGGGCTGGGAAGAAATGTCCCCCCAACACTCTGCTCTGGTCTGCAAGTCTGCTACCAGGGGATTATTTTAGCCACTGGGTAACTGGGCTGAGCCTGGAGTAGTTCTGTCTGCATGAGGGATGAGACTCTGCCAAAAGATGGGGAAGTCACATCTGCTCCCAGCCCTGTGTGGGATCACAGCCCCAGCTCAGGGCAGCTGGTGGAAACTGCTCTGCCTGGAGGCACCGAGGAGCCCAGGATATCCCCAGGACATCCCCTCCCTGCTCAGGGCTGGTCTGGGGTGACACTCACAGGGAAGGTGAAGCTCAGGTGCATCTGAGGCTGCTGGACCTCCCTCTTCAGCAGGTGATGGGGTGGGTTCTGTGCACTCCCAGCAGCTCGATGGTCACCTGGACCCAGAGCATGGCTGGGCAGGGGTGGTATATCACAGCTGGGGCCATGACCACAAACCTCCTGGCAAGGAGAAATGCTGACAAGAGGGGTGTGGGGGTGAGACACAACCCAGCACAGACCCCATGGAGACCTCAAAGAGCCCCTGGACACTCAGGAACCTGTGCTGGGGTGCAGCACCGCCTCCCCCAGCCTCCCCACGCTGCCTCTGGGCTCCCCTTGGCTTCCCAGCTCAAAGCAAAGGGCACCTGCAACAACCACCCCAGGGCCACCAGCCCAGCAGCCCCCAGTGCCACGTCCTTGATGCTCATGGGCAGGGACAACCCCATTCCCACCCTGGCCAACAATCCCCACCAAGGGAGTATCTCCCACCAGGAATTTCTGAGGAGCTGAGGCTAAAGCCATGCCAGCAGGCACAGACAGACAGACAGACACAGAGGGGGCTGCAGATGCCCCAGCCATGATGTGCAGGATGAGGGAGAGGATGGGCAGGGCTGGAGACCTCATGTCTCCAGCTGGAAGTGGATGTCTGGGATGGCCACAGCCTCCTCCTGCAGGCCTTGGATTGCTCTGGACCCACGTCTGCCCCTCTGCAGGCTCTGAAATGGGATCTTTGCTTCCCATCCAGTGAGCAAACAAGAACTGGCAGAGGGATCCACAGGCACCTGCAGATACAGCTCAGGCCATGTTTACCCACAGCTTCCTGGGTTCAAGGCTCTGCCGGATTTTTGCAATATTAGGAAAGGTTCCTACAGAACCTGCAGAGGTTCAAACCCCGGGGGCAGGACTCACCTGAACACTGCTGTGCTGGGAAGTGGTGCCAGGGTGGAGTGGGAACAAATGGGATGAAAATAGGCAGCACATCATGATGACATTGTATTATATGAGTTTGTGGTTTCTGATTCCTCAGAAAGGGCAAGTTTACAGGTGTTCCAAACTTAACCAAACAGTAGCTGTTTGGGCTGATCACACATCTGAGGCTGCATTTTTGCCCCGTTTCCTCCGGTTTCATCAAATCTGGGTAGAGGAACAGGACAGTGTTGTGCTGTGGTGCTGACTCTGGCTGCTCTCTTTCCTCTTTGCCCCACTCTTGGGAGCTGGACACCAACCAGGGTAGGGGCTGAGCTCCCTCCTTCTGTCCTGGTGGGAATTCCAGAAAGTTGAGGCAGCTCCACAACAGCCACGTGGTGTTCAGAGCACATCCCCTGCTCTGCAGGGTTTCCTCCCTGCTTTGCAGTTCCCTTCCTTTTGGGGATGTGGGCAGAGGCAGTGCTGTGGGAATCATGGAATGGTTTGGGTTGGAAGGGGACTTAAAGCTCATCTTATTCCACCCCCTGCCTTGGACAGGGACACCTTCCATGAAACCACCAGGTTTCTCCAAGCCTTGTCCAACCTGGCCTTGGACACTTCCAAGGATGGGGCAGCCACAGCTTCTCTGGACAAAACGTGCCCTCACCCCACAGGAAGCCATGGAGGGGGCTGACCTCTTTCTGTGGGATCTCAGATGACCACGGCTGCTGTCCCCAGGCCTGCCCTGCTCAGGTATGGCTGGATACAGCCCTGTGCCCAACCCCTGCCCTTTGGAGCAGCCCCACACAGTGTTGGTGTCCAGAGGAGGCTGGACCTGCCACCCCAATGGCAGGAGTTGGGAGCATGGCCCCAGGTCCATCCTGCCCCCTCCCCACCCTCAGGATGCAGCTGTGGGTCAGTGCCCTGACAGGCATCCCAGGGGTGGTTCAATGTGACCAGGAGCTCATGGTTCCCCCAGCACTGCCGAGGCCACCACTAACCCAAGTGCCACATCCACACAGCTTCCAAATCCCTCCAGGGATGGGAACTCCACCACTGCCCTTGGCAGCTGTGCCAGGGCTGGATGACCAAAGCAGCAGGGCAGGGTCACTGCAGACCCCATGTCTGGAGGGCCAGGGGAAGCAAGGTGCTCCCAGAGTCCCTGTGCTGAAGTTTCTTTCTCTCCCCAAGATTTCACCTTCCACTGGCAGTGGAAAAGCCAGCAAGGTCTCTGCCTGGGACCTGGCTGTCCAGCTTGGACAATGCTTTTCCCAGAGAAGCTGTGGCTGCCCCTGGCTCCCTGGAAGTGTCCAGGGCCAAGTTGGATGGGGCTTGGAGCAACCTGGGCTGGTGGAAGGTGTCCCTGCCTGTGGCAAGGGGTGGGACTGGATGGGCTTTAAGGTCCCTTCCAACCCAAACCTGTCTGTGTTCCTATTAATGCATAACCCCTAAACCCAACCTTTGCTGGGTTCAGGGTTCTGGGCAGCCAAACCCCACCCAAGGTGTGGGCATGTGGTGGGACCACCAAGTCAGTTCAGACCCAACAGACTGAGCTGCATGCTGGGAACCCTGGCAGGAAGGAAGGGATTAAAGGGGTTTTCTAGGGCATGGGATGCTTCATGTGCACACTGCCCTTGACCATCTCCGTGTGACAGCTCCTAGTCTGGTGAGTTGTTGCTAGTGGGAAGCCTCTTTCCTGCTGCTGATGTTTTGGTATCTGTCTGGGCAGATGATTGCCACAGATTTGCAGGATTTCCTCCATAATGAGCCAGCTGCTCCCGAGAGCAGGAATGGTGCCAATCCACAGTGCTGTGCCCTCGCTTGCCCGTGGCTTGCAGGTTTTAGCTGAAGATGGGAGGTGAAGCCTTGCCCACCCTGCTCCCAGCACAAGGGACAGCCCCCCCTGCAGTTGTCCCTGCCCTGCTGCAACCCTGGGGTGGCTGGGACAGGAGCTGCTCAGCTGGGAAGGAGCCAAATGATGTCCAAATCCCTGCCTGACTGCAAGGAACAGCCAGGGAAGCTGGCAGCTGGTGGATGGGTCTGGCTATGCCACGGTCTGGAAGCCATGGGGAGACATCTGGAAGCCTCCTGATCCAGGTGGGCACAATCCAGGATCCTCTGGGTATTTGGGGTTTTAATAGATGCTCTTTCTGTGCACTTACTAAGGCAGGGAGAGCTCTACCTCAGGGTCAGATCAGTGTCACTCTCCCCCTGCCCTGTGCTCCTCACGCCAGCCAGCACCACACCCTGGGGATACGCTGTGGTGTCCATAGGGATGCTCCATGTGCACGGATGCAGGCCCCCAACACGATCCTAAGGAGAAGGATTCCCCCTCCCCATGCTCTCCCCAGCTCCTCAGACAGAGGCAGGACACGAGCACACCCAGCACCAGCTACAGCCTGTTTAATCTTGCATCCTTGGCTCACAACTCAGTGTCGAGGATGCTCTTCCCACGTGGCAACATCCCCTGGACCTCGTGTCCCCCCAGGCCACATGCTGCACTCTGGACTCCTCCCCAGAGCTGGCTGTATCCCAACAACATTTTAGGAGCCTCTGGAAGAAGAACCCAGCACGCCCTTGGGGGAAGTCAGGGGTGGAAAATGGTGCTGTGAACCCCCAGCCCCGCCTGGAACATCCCCCCCTGCCCAGTGTGCAGGGAGGAGCCATCCCAGGGGACAGACACAGCTCCAGGTCTGGGGGACACAGGGGATGCACAGCCATAATGAGGGGTTTCGGGGGGCACCTCGCTCTGTTTTTGGGGAGCTACCTGGTCCCTGTCCTGCACTGCTCTGCTCCCCTTGCACCAGGGCACCGTCCTGCCGGGGCGGTGGCAGGGCTGGTGGACACATCCTCAGGGGACAAGGGGACAGCATGGCCCAGCCTCTGGCTGTGCCACCTCCCTTGTGTCCCCGAGGGACTCGCTCCCTCTGCCTAATAAGTGGTCCCAGTTGGGTCCTCCTGGCACTGGGGGCTGCCCGTGCCCCCGCCCTCGTCCCCGTGGGGGTTCCCAGACATCTCAGCCAGGGCATCGGCCATGGCCCCACGCACAGCCTCGGTCAGCTCGGGGACATCCTCGGGGCTCAGGCCCCGCGTTTCCACCTTGGGCAGGATTCGGATGGTGCACGTGCCTGGGAGAGAAGGGAAAGGCCAGGAATGCTGTTAAAGGAATCACCAGGAACCACCTTCACCATCAGCCGCCTCCCCACACCTCAGTGTCCCACGAAGAGACCCCCCCGTGCCTCCTCGCCCCTGCCAGCCCTGCCTTCTGGCACGGGAATTCTTGTCCATCACTTACCAGAGGTGAACTTCTTCTCCTTGGAGCTGAAGAAGTCCCAGTATGGGGAGATTACAATGGGGAAGATGGGAACCTATAGGACATGGAGGGTCAGGGGTGCCTTTCATACAGACCCCCTCCCCAGGTGGGACTCCAGCTCCTGTGGTGCCCCAGGCCTCAGCAGGTCCCTGTCCCACCCTAGGTCCTGCACAGCACACTGCCTATCCCAGGGGACCAAAAAGCCCTCCATCCCACTGTCCCAGGGTGCACCCCCACCCCGCTCTATCCAGGGTGAGCAGAAGGGGCAGATCATGGAATCTTTTAGGTTGGAAAAGACCTCCAAGACCATCGAGTCCAACCCTTGACTGAACATAAGGATATTCCCTCACCTGAGCCTGCACAGCCAGGTGGAAAGCCCCACGCTTGAAGGGCAGCATGGATTTGTTCTGGTTCCTGGTGCCTTCGGGGAAAACCCACACTCGGAGCTGCACAGGACAGGGAGAGGGGTGAGACTGGACCACAGCCAGGGCACCTGGGACCTTCTACATCAGTCCTCCACTCACCCCCTTTAACCCCACGGGTGTTTCCCCCCCCAGTCCCCCCCTCCTGCCAGCCCCCCTCACGTTTTCACGCCACATGGTCCTGGCTGTCTGGGAGATGACATCGATGGCAGCGTCTCGTCTGTGGCGGTCGATGAAGATGATGCCACTGAGCCAACAGGCCCAGCCCACAGTGCCCATGTACAGCAGCTCCTTCTTGGCAATGGGCACACAGCGCTCAGGAATGACCTCTGCCATGCCTGGAGGAGGGATGGCAGAGCTGTTAAAATACCTTCCCAACCCTGGATTATCTGAGGCAGAAAAATCAGCTTGGAAAATTATTCACTGCTTGGAAGTTTTAACTCCCAGGTTGGACAAAGCAGCTGAATACCAGGAACATATTTTGCAGTGCAGCCACCCCATCCCTGAGGGGTGATTACTGCAGAGAGGAACCCTCCAGAGGGGACAAATTAGATCAGTGCACAGATAGATTATTTAGTCATTTACATCCTAATATAGCACCAGGTTGGATTTTTTTTAAAACTTGATTTAAAGGACTTTAAGTCGTGCCCAATGGCTTCCAGAACCACCCAGCCCCGTGGCTGTGGTGACCTGGCATCATCTCCTGTTGTCCCAGCCCTCTCTCTGCAGCACACCCCTGCCCCACGAGCTCTTCTGGCCTAAGCCCACCACACTTCCCTGCAGAAATCCTGGGATTTGTGACCCCACTGGGACCCTCCAAAGCGAGCCTGGACCCCCCCCAGCACCCCAAAGGCTGCCCATGCAGTGATGGGCACCCCCCCCTCCCTTGCACGTACCCACGAGGTCAAGGGAAGCTTGGTGGTTGCAAACTATCACATAGGGCTCCTTGATGTTCAGGTGCTCTGTGCCCCTCACCTGCATCTTGATGCCACAGAAGCGTTTGAGGGGCAGGATCGCGGCGCGCAGGAGCCTGCGGAGAGAACCCGTGTGGGGAGCAGATCTGCACAGCCCCCAGGGAGCAGGAGGGGCCAGCCTGGCCTTGGTCTGCTGCTCTGGTGGATCTGTGTTCAGTCTCGGGGATGCTTTGCTTTTCCCAGCAAAATTTATAGCCTGTGTAACTCATAATTAACCCTCTACCCACCCCCAAGGTGAGGCCTCAGGGTCTCAGTAGCAGAGTCTGCCCTGCAGTTGCTGAAGAAGGACAGGGACCAGCACAAGCTGGTGGGAGAGGAAAAACAGGCTTTGTGGTGTCCAGAGATGATGGGAAAGCAAAAAGAGGAGGAGAGGAAGGAGAGGGAGGGAGAGGGAGGGAGGGAGAGGGGAAGAGGGGAAGGAAGGGGAGAGAGAGAAGAGGGAGATGGGATGGAATGATCACATCCCAGTGAGGACAGCTGCCTTGGCCAGGTGAGCTTCACCTGGAGGCTCCCCCAGGTGCCCAGCTGGATCTGTGTGTGGGCTGGAAGCCCAGAGCCCAGCACTGCACATACCCAAAGCCAGAGGAGCTGGACCACAACCAAGAGGTGCTGAGATGTAGATGGATGAGCACTGGAGAGGGACGTGCAGAGGGACAGTTTTGAGACAGACAGGTCCACAGAGATGTGGATGACTCCAGAGCAGC
The DNA here is from genome assembly GCF_003945725.1 of Corapipo altera. Taxonomy (NCBI): domain Eukaryota; kingdom Metazoa; phylum Chordata; class Aves; order Passeriformes; family Pipridae; genus Corapipo; species Corapipo altera. Next base: position 102,513 of record NW_020885022.1, on the reverse strand, counting down.
ACTGCAGGGACCAAGATTTGTGATGCAGGTGGAGTAGGAGAGGGCAGGGAAGGGAAAACCAGACCAGATACACTCCTTAGAGGAAATAACAAATAGCTTCACTGGACCTGCAGTGTCGGGAAGAGGTGGAGGTTTCATTTGTGTGGCATCACACAGTGATGTCACATCCAGAGAGGGCTGGACAGGAAGGGTAAGACTGGGATGGCAGTGAAAGGTGATGCTCAGTATGAGAATAATGAGTGGAATGGAGGGAGGAGGGAGCAACAGGGATTACAGCACCACAATGGAGGTAAAAAGCTGGGCACTGTCCAATCCACAGCACAAAGAGTACCTGTGCCAGGGCCCACATACCTGGCAGTGACTGCTCCCAGGGAGCCCATGGGGAACAGGGAAAGGGCTCAGCACCAGGTAGCGGGGAGAAGTCTGGGAGGAGAGAGTAGAGGCAGACACAGAGGGAGAAGGAGGCGCGATGCTTAGAGGGTCCGTGGAATCAGAAGACCACCCAGCCGTGCAGGCTCAGAGATCTCTGTGTCTGCACAGAAGCAGTGCCCCAAAGCCAGGACTAATGACAGGAATGTGCTCCCAGCCGGAGGCTTTGGGATTTGGAGGAGAGGGAGCTGGGCGTGCTGCTCTGGTGGAGTTTGGAGTTGGTGGGACAAGATAAGGCAGAGTGAGTCACCCCTGTGTCACTGGGTATTCGCCCTGAGCCGGAAGCGTTGGCAGCGGGGCTGGAGCAGCCCTGCATGGGGGTGGGGGTGAGTGTGTGTGTGTGTGTGTGTGTGTGTGTGCACAGCATTCCTGCACATTCCTTGGCCATATTGATCACCATAACTGGTCTACTCTGGCCTCCAATTGGGAGGTCTGGAGACACACCATCTACAACGCTGCTGATGCCTTTGAGAACGCAGCAGGATCACCCTTGAGGAGAAAAGACAATGCAGAAAGAATCGTGCCTTGCAGAATTTACCAAAGGAGTCCTTCTGCTGTGCCTTTTGTAACTGGACGTGTCTATCTCATATTGACCTCTTTAGCCACCAGCGTGTTTGTAACAAACGTGGGTAAAGCCCTTCCCAAATCTTCGTTCGCGAAGCCTGGCCTGATGATGATGATGATGATGATGATGATGATGTGTGCACAGCATTCCTGCACAGAAAGGACCAGGCAGAGAGGCTGCACAACACACTGATAACATCAGACCTTTGACCACACTCCTGCCGAGGGCCACAATCCATCAGCACAGATCCATGATGGCTCGAGCTCAGCAAATACCTCAAGCTCGGGTATTTTTCACTCTGACATAATTATATCTCTGCTGGTATGTTATCATGCCCAGGAATCCAGCAACGGGATTGCAACACCCTTAAAAGCAACCAGATCTTCCTCTCGTGTTGCACAGCGACGTTATCTCGGCTGCCACCACCCCTGAGCACAGTGACAGCATGAGGACACAACTCATCGGGGCACGGCTGTGTCACTCCTGGCAGCTGATGGCACCAAGACACCCCAAAACCACAGAACCATGGAATGGTTTGGGATGGAAGGAGCCTTAAAAACCAGCCAGTGCCACCCCCTGCCATGGGCAGGGACACCTTCCACCAGCCCAGGTTGCTCCAAGCCCCGTCCAACCCGGCCTTGGACACTTCCAGGGATCCAGGGACAGCCACAGCTTCTCTGGGCAACCTGTGCCAGGGCCTCACCAGCCTTTGCCAAAGCATCATCCCTGAGGCTCCCACAGGGCAAGACTTGGCTGCAGTGCCAGGGAGACAGCACTGGATGTGTGTTTGCACCCTGCTAACGATGGTACCTCCAGTCTTTGCCAAACCCCCCTGTCACCCACCCAACTGATGACCTCAATGTTGCCATCAAAAATGATCTGATTTACTCTCCTTCTTGCCCCAGGGACCTCAAGTCCCGACCCAGCTGGCCACCTCCATCGTGGTGTAACCCTCCCTGGGCATGGCCAGCACCTCTCCACCACCCCACAAGGTGCAGAGACACCTTCACTGCCACATGGACACGACCACAGCCCTCGCTACAGCCCCAGGGCCTAACCACCAGCTGTGACACAGCTCTGGGTATGGCCAGGGCAGGAGAGAGTGTGTCCACAAAACCACAGGAGCTCCTCCACCCCAGCCAAGCCCAGCCATCTCCACACCATCTCCACACTCCCAAGGCCGTACTCACTTCATGTTCTCCACGGAGCGTCCCCGAAGAGCCGCGAAGGGGGACAGGATGGTGGCCATGGCCACGAGCCAGCAGTGGAAAAAGGCCACCTTGCAGAAGTAGTGGAAGGTGGTGTTGTACCTGTACAGCAGCAGCCCTGCCAAGGGCAGAAGCAGCAGCCCATGGAGCAGGACCACCTCCATGGTGCTGCCCCTGGCCAGAGGGTGCTGGGGAGCTCAGCCCTCGTCCCCGGGAGGAGGGCGAGTGGCGCTGGGGACGCCGAGGAGCGTGGCAGGTGACTCAGGTGTCTCCTGAGTGCGTGGGTGTTTGGGGCTGGTCCAGGGGAAGGTACTGTGTGTATCTCACCCTGTGCACAGGCCTGGGGATGGACCAGCTCCCATGGGATGCAGGGCACCCCACCGAGGGTGGAGAGTGGAGTGAGTCAGCGCCGGGACCCTGAGTCACCCCCGGTGTCACCCTGGGTAAGTGCCCTCCCGGGCTATCAAAAGCCATTGCAGTGACTCCAAATTGATGTGATCAGATCTGTCACCCACAAAAGTGTCCATGACCTGGGAATCTCTCCTGTCCAGCCCTGGGAAAGGGGGTCTCAGCTGGTAGGGACAGCAAGAGCTGGTCCTGGTCCATGCCCATCACCCCAGCAAGGCCTGTCACAGTTACCTGCTGGCACCGTGGCTGATCCCCAAACCTCACCCTGCAGAGTATCAGATTATTGGAAGATACCTCCCCAACTGGGACAACATCAGGCACGTGGTACCAGTGCTTCCCACCTCTCTTCTTCCCCCAGTTTGGGAAGAGGAGCCCCTGTGCCCTTTCCCTCCCATCTGCCACCAATGTCCCGGCAATGCCTCGGAGGGCTGAGCTCTGCTACCCCCTGCTCCCACCCCAGGCTGGAGGAGATGCCAGCCCTTGTCCAGAGGAGATGCCAGCCCTCGCCCCAGTTGGCAGCCAGGGGCTGCATTGCACTGGGTGTGCTCACAGGTACAATTAGCACCACAGGGCTGTAATTAGCCTCTCCTTCTGCTCTCTTGCCCTCGCACTGGGCACACAGGATCCAGGCCAGCTCTGGGCTGCCCTGTGGAAACTCCAGTCTTGCTTTCAGAAATCAAGTGCTTGTCACTGCTCAGATAACTGTGCCCTGGTCTCAGCCACCAGCAGCACCTCCCAGCCTGGTGGGTCCATGGCCCAAACCACAGAATCATAAAATCACAGAACCACAGCATGGTTTGGGTCAGAAGGGACTTTAAAAGTCATCTCATTCCACCCCCCTGCCATGGACAGGGACACCTTCCACTAGCCTGGGTTGCAACTCGAGAGTGTCCCAGTTTGACCAGTGACCCAGGGAGGGCTCAGGGGTTACGTCCACCATGGGTGTTGCAATCCCCATTGCTTCACCCTCCCATTCCTCTCATTATTCTCATATTAAAGCTAAGATTGGGTCGTATCTCGAGCCCACCCTTCCTGTCCACCCCATTCCAGGTGGCTCCTCGCCTCCTTCTTCCCTTTTTGTGTCTATGTGGAAACCTCTATGCACCAGCCTGGTCTCCCACCAAACTCAGCTTTGCTTTTGCATGTCTCCCTCCCCTTCTGCTCTGCCCAGCCAGTCCTGCCACCTCTCAGAGGGTTCCCAGCTGGAGGAGTTGGGCTTTCATGCTGCAACCCAACGTGACCCTCCTGCTCCACATTTGGGGGCTTCTCCTCCAGCTTCAGCAGGAGCCAGGCTGGGGAAGATCTGCCTGTCCCAGAGCTCAGGGAGGATAAAGTCTCCCTTCCACCCCAGAGGAGGGGCAGGGCAATCCTCGTGCCCAGTGGGGGCACCAGGAGGGGATTTAAGGTGCAGCTGCTCTTCTGCATCCTCTGAGCTCCAGAGGACCACCAGCCCTGAGGTCTCCTGCCAGGGACTCTTCTCTTGGGGACAGCATCAGAAGCAGGGCTGTGACCCCAAAGTGGGGTTGGGGAGGTAGCAGAGGCAGGGAACATCTTCCACCACCCAAAACACATCTCTCCCCACTTCCTCCAGCTTCCTGGTGAGCAGAGGGGACGCTGAACCCTGGGAAACTCCATGATCTCCCTTTTTCAGGCTCCCCCACCATGAGTGAGCTGCAGGGCAGATCCAACTCTCCCTGCACTCACAAAATATTCTGAGTTGGAATATGATCCACAAGGATCATCGAGTCCAACTTTTAACCCTGCACAGGACATTCCCAAGAGTCACACCAGGAACATCCCACTCTGCTTCCCATCCCCAACCCCAGTACCCCCTCACACTACACCAGCACCCACACCAGGCACTGATTTATCCCCCCTGGGTACAAGAGGCTCTGCACTCCCCTCACCCTCCAGTCCTGAGGGAGCCCCGCGTTCAGGCACAAAGCCATCAGCCCATGTAATTACAGATGCTTAATTAGTGACAGCAGGGCGCTTTCTTAACAAAGCAAATTAATTACAGGCAATGTGCTACATTGAGATCTGAAGGGACTAATGAAGACTGGGACCATCTGGGCTGGGAACATCTCCCCTCTCCCCTCCCACCAGGACACAGCACAGCCCGTGCAGTCCTCATGGACACAGAGATTGGGATCAGGATGTCACCTGGGGTTGGGTGACAGGCTTTGTGACAACCCCTGCCTCGAGGTGGCTCAGGGGGAGGAAACCACCCTGAACTGATGGGTATCCTGAAGCACCCATCCAGGACCTTCTGGGATCACAGGCTGGGATGTGCTAGAGGAACCACGTTGGGAAGCAGGGAGCTCACAGCCTCTCCTCCAGCACGCTGTAGTACTCTGTGGGGAAAGGGAGGAGCTGGAGAGTGTGCAAGGGATGTCCCGCCCTGGATCAGATGGATACAGGGAGCAGGGAGGGCTCAGCCTTGGTGAGGGCTGCCTGGCTGATCAAAGCCAGGGAAGATGTTCCTCGTTGAGGGACATGGGGAGAACGTGTCCTTACCTGATGCCGGCGGGACGTTGGGTCCCACGGTCCCGGTGGCACTGGGGGGTGGAGGAGGGGGCACCACACTGCTGGAGGGGAGCAAGGACAAGTGAATGTTGCATTGATGTTCCCCCTCGTATCCCAGATTGGGCTGGAAGTCCTGTTCCACCAGGGACCAGGTGGCATAAAGCCCCCCCTCGTTACTCACACCTCATCCTCAGCCAACGAGCCCAGGAACCGCACAGCCCCCGGACCCCGATCCCGCTCCGGGTCCAGCCACGGTGGGATGGGAACAGGATCCGGGTAGGGGGTGTAGTGATGGTGGAAAACCACAGCCTCCTCCTCCTCCTCCTCGGTCTGCAAAGGCATCGCCAGCGCCTGTGGGGAGGAACAAAAGGCGGGGCCGTGCCAGCTCCTCGTGCCCCTGGGCCCCTGCTCCCGCAGAATCAGCCAGGCAGTTCCCACACTTGGCTGCTCCCAGGGTCCAGCTGGGTGGGCTCAGCCCCCCCACAAAGCCCCACGGTCAGCCAGCGTGGGGACCCGGCTGCTGGGGACGGGGGGGTGGCAGCCCCATAGATGGGACCTCAAAATGCTGCTGGAAGAGCCCTTTTGATCCAGCCACAGCAGGGTCCAGTCTGGGCCAGCACTGCCCTGGCGGGCACTGGGAGGGCAGGGAGGGGGTGGATGCCTAGAGGTGCCAGCTGGCAGCGAGCACAGCAGCTGCCCAGAGCCCAGTTCCCACCCCCGCCCAGAAAGCACCATTGTTTCCCCCCGAGAAGATGAAATGTTTAATGTGATTTTGGTTCGAGGCGAACTTTAAAATGACAGCCCTTGCAGAGCCATCCTTGCCTGCTGAGCACACAGGGAAGGTCCTGGCTCTTCCCAGCTGGGCTAAACCACCTCCCAGCAGCCTGGATGTGACCCGTGCTGGCAGAGCTGGGAGTCAAACCAGCACAGAGAGCTCCAAAACCACAGGGGGCTGCAGAGCCTGCACTGAGCTGGGCTGAGACCACCCAGCTTCTGCAGCTGGAGGAGTCCCATACTGTGCCAGAGTGGGACATGGTCATTCTCTTCTCCTGAGCAGCTCGGGAAAGGTCCCTTTGCCCACCTCTTTGCTCCCTTGGTCCCTCTGCCCATCCAGCACCCCTGGACCCTACCTGGGCAGTGGCTGGGGATGGGCCAAAGCCGAAGGACGTCAGTACCGACAAAGCCAGGCTGTTCATCAGCACCTGGTGCATCTGGGAGTTTTGAATCATCATCAGCTCGATTAAATCTGCCAGAACGTGGAGGGTTCTGCGTCAGAGAGGGATCAGAGCAAGGGCAGGAGAAGCACAGCCATGGGATGGGGCAGCACCGAGGCTCATCCTCGTTCCCAAGCAGCGGGAGTGAAGCCAGACTTCCCCCGCCCCAATCTGGAAGGCCCATGCGGCATTTAAAAATTCTTTTGCTCGGATGAAGCTTTAAAATAGCCATATTTCAGCCTTTTCTTCTTTGCAAATGTGATTAAACATCTGGTCTGGCTCGCTGGAGGCTGATTAGTGGTGCTGGAGGCACCAGACTTTCCACCCGCTCGGAGGAGAACTGCTCCAGCTCTGGCAGCGTGCCATGGCTTGGCAAAGCCTCTGCCTTGGCACCAGCTGGCAGAGCTGGTGTCCTTGAGGTGGCAGGGCATGGGAGCACACCCAGGTCAGCTCTGCTTTGTGCCATGTCACACACAGGATGCTCAGAAACCCCCAGAGGAGGCAGGAACTGGGGCAGGACCACGGGGATGATCCCCAGGGCCCCCATGTCCATTCCTGGGAGCTGGGTCTGGGAGAAGAGCAGGTTGGGGATGTTTGGTGCCTCCTCAGCCCCTGCCTGGCTCCACACCAGGATCTGGGACCCAGAGCAGCCGTGCATGTGCAGATCAGCATCCCAGTCCCCTTGGCTGAGTTTCCCCTAGGCTGAGGTCAGTCCGACTGCAGAGGACACGCACAGTCTGGGTCTGCATCCCCAACAGAACATACCCATTTGAGGCAAGTGAGAAATTCCCCTGGAAAATACCTGTAAAGCTGCCAGAGGGGCTCCCCCTGAGATCCTGCTGGCTTTGTTCATGAGACCTGCCCAGAGAAGCTGTGGCTGCCCCATCCCTGGAAGTCTGGACAGGGCTTGGAGCAACCTGATCTAGGGGAAGGTGTCTCTGCCCATGGCAGGGGGTTGGAACTGGATGAGCTTCAAGGTGCCTTCCAAACCAAACCATTCTGGAATTCCATGATTCTGTGAGTCCCTATTAGTTGGAGTCTGGGTAAAAAAAAGGGTTTGGGCATCTCTGTGCCCCATGTGCCAGATCCCCAAATGCTTCAGAACTGCAGGGATGGGCTCCCAGGACACCCATGAGCTGAGTGGCCCTTCAGCAAGGAGCATCCCAGCACAGCCTGGGAGGTGGCCAGAGCTGGAACTGGGAAGAAGGAGTGGGCCAGCAGCCAGGCATTGAACCAGGGGGGAAGGACATGAAGTTCTGGCAGCTCTGAATGGATCCCACCCACGCCCAGGGCTCTGAGGGGCTGGGCTGGGTCTCTGTTTTCTTTCCACACCAATTTTCAGCATCATCTTTCCTCCATGGATTTTTAAGGACAATTCAATCTTCCTCCTCCCCACAGTGCTGCACAGCTTTGTCCATGGCCTGTACTCAGAGCCCACAAGCCCCCTTGTCTCTGCTCCCCCAGCCCTGGGTGGCACAAGGTTGGGTGAAATCCCTACAGACAGTTGCACATCCTGCCTGAACACCCCACGGGCTGCCACATGTCCCAGCTTGTTCCCATCTGGTCCCATCTCACATGGCCATGGAGCCCCTGTCACCATGGCTGTCCCTGGTGATGCTACCCATGCCCTCATGAAATGGGGCTTTGGACAAAAAAAAGCAGATGAATTAAAAACAAACAAACAACAAAACCCAAACAAACCCAAACAAAACCAAAATCAAAAACCCAAACCCCAAACAAACAAACAAACAAAACCCCAAACCCCCAAAAATGTTCCCTGGGAGCACCCCTGGTGTGGCCAAAGCCAGCCCAGACTTCAAAGTTTGGTAAACCCCCCCAAAATCCCATCCCATGGGGCCAAGCAGCCGTCCAAGGGCGGTGTGGCTGTTCCTGAGAGGCTACAGAGGGTGGGCACAGCCCCCCTGCCTGCCCTGCATCGGGAAAAGGCTGGAAAAAGAGAAGAGGATGAAGTTAAGCTGGGTTTAGCGCTGACCTCTGCGACCTCTCCCATCACGCACCTCCCCGGACGGGCGGGGGTCCCGCGGGGGGGGGCCAGGACAGCCCCGGGCCCTGGAAGCTGCTGGAGGATCATCACGGGCTGCTGGGACACCGGCACGGCTCCCTGGGGACATCGCAGGGATCGGAGCTGGAAGGGAGGAGGGAAAGGAAAACCCCAGGAATGTCTGCTCCGGGTTCAGCTGAGTGCCCTGTCAGCGGGGCAGCCGCGGAGGAGACGGGACAGGGGCTGCTGGCAGGGAGCAGGGAGCAGGGAGCAGGGAGCAGGGAGCAGGGAGCAGGGAGCAGGGAG
>NW_020885022.1:81959-93845 GCF_003945725.1 Corapipo altera | reverse complement strand
GGGAGCAGGGAGCAGGGAGCAGGGAGCAGGGAGCAGGGAGCAGGGAGGGGAGCTGCTCCCCGGGGGAAGGGGGTGGGAGCGTTGGAGGAGGGGGTCACTTCCTCTGACCCTCGTCTTTCCAGGGGCGCAGCCCTGCAAACGTGGGTGAACTGCACCCCTGGCGAGTCCCCACCTTTGGGGACACGTCCCTGCGCAGGGATGGCCTTCCCGGCTCCAAAGGGAGCAGGGAGGCGTTTTGTACCGAGCAGCTTTGCTGCCTCACAGCCCTCAGTGCCCCCCCAAAATCCCGACCCCAGCCCCTCTCTCCTCCCGCCTCATTCCATTTCCCACCCCCTATCCCATAAATCCAGAGGCAGAACTGCTCTCTGGGGCTTACGCTCTGTGGGATGAAGTAGGTCCCTGCTGGGGGGTCCCCCCGGGCCCCGTGAGGGTCTCCTGCTGCCCCCCTTTCCATGGCTCGGGCGATGGGGGGAGCGGATCCGCAGCAGGAGCCGGGATCGTTGCCACGGCTGCGGGGGAGAAACAAACCCGGAGGCTTGGCCGGGCAAGGAATGTCCCTGGGCTGGTTTTCCCCGCAGTGTATCCCCAGGAAAGGTCCTTTCCAGCGCTGGCAAAAGCACCCGGAGGGGCCGGGAGGCATCTGCAGCGTGTCCCTGTGGGGCTGAGCCGTGTCCCCTGACCCTGGGGGAGCCCCGGGATGGGAGAGCAAACCTGGCGAGGTGTTTCTGCAGGGAATGGTGGGAGATGGGTCTGGCTGAGTCTGGGGCAGGTTTGGGTGTCAGAATGGGGTTGGCTCTTCAGGATGTGCAGTGCCTGCTGTCTGATGGAGACACCCCTGCCTGTCTGTCTCTGTTGGTGGAGGGAGAAGATCCTTCCAAGCCATGGGATGTCCCCTCAGAGGTCCTCAGAAACATCCCCCTGGGCACAACCAAGGCACAGTGGCCCAGGATGTCCCTCAGCCTCAGTCTGGTCCCCAAGATGTCCATGGCACAGTTCCAGGTGCCCTGGGTCTGTCTCCCAACCTTCTGGACCACTTCCCCAGGGATGCAGTGACCAACCAGCACATCCTCCCATGGAAATCCCAGCAAGGTTTGGTGTGAGCACAAACCAGTGGCTCCAGCCTGCTGCTCTCCCTGCCACCAGTCCCTCCCAGGATGCTGCCAGGGGGATTTGTGTCCAGCAGACCACAACCAACTCACGTGTTCCATTTATCTCCCCCGTGCAGAGAGCTCTGTATGTCCCAACTCATCCCAGGGAAACGCTGTGGCTGGGAATGGTGAGTCTGTGGGAAATATTTAATCCCCAGCAAACCCTTTGCAGTGAAAAACCACTTTCTCCCCTCCAAGAGCCCAACTGATCCCAACCCCGCCGGCCTCAGGTATCTCTCCCCCGCCTCCACCAGCTGCATTTCTGTGGCTGCCCCTCTGAGGGATTATTTCCATGGATATTGCATCCAAAATCTGCCCTGCACCAGTAGCACAGATCTGGGAACTTTTCCCAGGAACTCAGCCTGCAACCAGCCCTGCTCAGCAAGCAGGGACAGATCTCTCCAAAAACTCTTGTTCTGCCCCAGATTGGCACCGAGACCCCCCCAAGTGCCAGGGGAGGAGCTCTCCAAGGGCCTCAGCCCCCAACCATTGGCTCCAGTCGGGCTGTTTTCTGCTTGATTAGATTTTTCTCTGTGTTCTTAATTTTTCCAAACCCCTCTGGATTGTTTTTCTGCCTTTTGTTCTAACTCCCAAATTCCAATTATTTGCACATTTAATTACTGTGCTGATTCCTCCTCGTTTCTGGCAGAGCCTGATGAGCAGAGCCTGGCTGTCAGTCCTGCTCTTATCTGGGGGAGGGATTCAAGCACCAGGACGAGGGGTGAGGGGTATAAGGAAACCTTGTGCCAGAGGGGGATGTGAGGAGTGGCAGGAGACCTGCTTGGAATGTTCTCAGCCCTCCCATGGCAACCTGAGCCCCTCTGGAAGTGTTATGGTCTGGCCTCCTGCATGGGAGAAGAGAAGGAGAAGGAGAAGGAGAAGGAGAAGGAGAAGGAGAAGGAGAAGGAGGAGAAGGAAAGAAGGAAAGAGAGAAAGAAAGGAAGAGAGGGAGGAAGGAAGGAAGGAGAAAGAGAAAAAAATAAAAAGAGAGAAACAGAGAAAGAAAGAAAGAAAGAAAGAGAAAGGGGAAGAAATGAAGAAAAAGAGAAAGACAGACAGGAAGAAAGAAAGAGAGAAAGAAAGAGAGAAAAAGAGAAAGAAAGAGAGAAAGAAAAAGAAAGAGGAGGAAGAAATGAAAAAAAGAGAAAGAAAAAAGAGAGAGAGGAAGAAAGGAAGAAAGAAAAATGAAAGAAAGAAAAAAGAAAGAGAAAGAAAAAAGAAAAATGAAAGAAAGAAAAAAGAAAAAAAAAGAAAAGAAAAAAAAAAAGAAAGAAAAAGAAAGAAAAGAAGGAAAAAAGAAAAGAAAGAAAAGAAGGAAGGATGAGCAGGAGGATCAACAGCCAGATGGATGCTGAGTGCCATGATAGGCACTGGCCAGGAAAGCAGAGTCTGGGCACAGGGAAATGCAAGTGTGAGGCCTGTGGGCTGGGGACAAAGGCAGCTGTGGCTGTGCTGTCCCCAGGACACTGCCTAGAGACACCTTTTATAGGCAGAAATGATCCTCCAGCTGGAGGTACCACCTCTCCTCACCAAGGAGAGGGGCTGAGGACCCTCATGAGAGGTGATAGCCCAGGGTCAGTTTATATTCCCCACCTTGGAGTGCTTGGTGATGGCACATCAGCCATCCCCATGTACATCCTAGAAAACCAGGGCCCAGGAGGGATCAGAGGAGTTTACAGTTCTGGTGGGGATGGACCCCCCTGTCCCCAGTAAGAGCCACCCTGCCAAACCCAACCCCCAGGATGAGACTTGTGCCAAGAGACACCCTGAGGGTGCTCAGCAGATGATTTTGTTGGCAGCCCTCCCTTTGGAAGCTCTCGAGCCCTTCTCTTCCTGTAACTCTGGGATTCCTTGTTCTGGAAACCCTCACCTAAACCTCAAACCCAGAGCTGGGATCTCAGCCCTGTGCCATGGTTAGGCAGAGCTTGAGTTCCACCACAAGCTTTGCTTTGGACCAGGAATTTTACCTTTTAGGACCAATGCAGTGGCCCTGAAACAGGGTCAGGCCCCTGGGGACCAGGAGGGACAGGGACCCTCTGCCAACCCCTTGGACAGGAACGTCTGCACCGTGTGGGTGCTGCACCAGGCGCCTGGAGCAGGATCCAGCCCCTCTGTGCTCTCTCTGCACGGATCTCTGCTTGCAGTGTGAGCAGGAGACACTGAACATGGACAAACTTTGCCAAATTAGCCAGGCAGGGGCAGCCAGGGCACGAGGGCGAGTCATCAGACGGGGCTCAGCAGGATGGTGATGCATCGAGCCGGGATGAGCTGTGCTCTGATGTGGCCTGGCAGCAATGACACCCTGAGCTGCCCTCAATAACACATCCCCTGTGCCATTTCCCTTCCCTGGAAACAAAGGAAACAAACTGGAGCCAGAGAGATTCCCAAAATGAGGAAACACCGGCAGGAGTCAGCAGCCTCGCCTAAGATTCGTGGAAGATGAAGTAAACACCGCTGAGGCAACACATCCCCCTGTAATCCCTGCTGGCTCCAGAGGGGGATCAGAAACCAGTCCAAAACCAGTTTGTCATTGCACACCAGGACAAGCCCAGGATGTGGAGTGGCAGTTTGGCAGCTGCTGTCCCCTGTGCTGTCCCCCATCACACTGTCACTCACAGCCACTTGGGCACACCTCTCTGGAGATGCTCTGTGGGTCCAGGACTGTGAGTGAGTTTAAGCTTCTTATTTTGAAAGGTAACTACAAAAAATACCACTTTCCTTTTCTAGGAGGTCTCATGCTGCTGGTGCTTTGAGACCCATCATCCAGTCACTGTGGTCTCCTCTTCCTCCAAATCACCCTTCACAGACCCTTTCCTGCCACAGAGCCCAAAACCAGGGAAGAGGTTGTTGGGGCAGGGTGGGGACACCCCACTTTGCTGTAAGGTGGGATGGAGGCAACACAACACGATTAGTAATTTCCAGCCCTTGGTAAATGAGCATTTGGCACTTGCAAAAAAAAGATTCTTGTCAGTGACTTCCTTTGCTTTGGAAACGGCTGAGTCATCCCTAATTCCTGACACACACCAGCAGCGATCCCAGCGCTGGAGGAGGATTAATGGGAGCACCCGTGGCTGAAGGGCAGCCTCTGGGGGGAGATTCCCTGGGGATTTGGCAGGGACACAGTTGCTGCTGTGTGCCACCCCCGGCCCTCCATGGCTGTGCTGCCACACCAAAGCCATGTGCCCGAGGCAAATCCTCCCATCCCGTCCCCTCCAGCCACTCACCACCATCCACCTCACTGTCATATGGGTGGATACGACCACCCCATATGGGACCACCGTGTGCTGGTACAGTTGGGGATCCCAGAGGGGGCTGCAGGGTCCTGGGCTGGCCAGGATTTGCAATCAGGTGAGTTCATCCTCGTTTATTTTCCACTTGCTACTGCAAAAGGGAACAATGGCCCTAAAACCGGCAGGGTTGGGCAGGTCACCCCGCACCAGGAAGGAGGTCAAGCCACCATTGTCTTGTCCCAGCTCTTCCTTGCTGGAAGAAGGGCAGGAGCAGCTCAGGAAGGTGTGGGTGGTTGGGCATGACCTGAGGGATCCCCATGGCTCTCCACTGGACAAGTGCTTCCTGGGGAAAGGGGAGAGCAATGCACATCCCACGGAGAGGTTTTCCAACCTCCCCTGGCCTTTCCCTCCACAGGGACCAGACCTGCCACCTCCAAAACCGGGGACAACTCCTCCAGCCCATTTTGCCACCAGGTGGCACCAAATTAAGTGGCCTTGTGGGGACACATCGGGCCACCCCCAAACCAGACCCCATCCCCCGTCACTCCATGCCAAGCTCGTGGGGCGATGCCAACTGGGGCACAGGGTTATTTGCAGCAGGGGTTTTGTTTAATTTGCCTCTCTGCACCCCTCCCACGTGTTTAATATGCTTTGGAAAAGTAAATGGTTACGTTTGGGTGTTTACATTCTAGCAGAACCATTAGATGTTAATGAGCCTGGCCGTGCCTGGCAGCCTTTTGTGTCAACATAACCACGGGCTAAGAGCAGAGTGGGCCACTGCTAATGATGGCAAACGAGGCCTTTCAAATGTTAAGGGCCCCGTTCTTTTATCTGCATTGTTTTTAGGGTTATTTAATTTACATAGCAAACCCTGTTGGGGTCTTCTTTGGCTTCGTGTCTCCCGATGGAGGGAGCAGTTATTGGGAGCTGCTGCCTCGTTAAGAGATGGTAATGATGTTGCATTACTAAAATTAGCAGCAGAAGCGGTTCTCTCTCCTCCTACCCCAGTCCAAAGTGCAGTGAAGCCCCCCAGCCCTCTGCCCTTCAGCACTGAGGCCCAAGGGGCATTTTCAGTCCCTTCTTTCACCGTCACCCACACCTGAGTTGTGTCAGTGAGGAGGATTTTGGGTGGTCTAGGGGTGCAAGGCTGGTTCTCTAATCCCAAGAGATTATCACAGTGTCTTCCCTGCACTCTTGGGTTTCCTCCTCCTTCCTTCACCTCTCCTGCCCTCTCTGCTTTGTCAGTAGAATCATTAAAATGGTGATGTTTGAGTCAAAATTCGCCTTGCTGGAGTGGCTGGGGCTTTCTAGTAGGGACAATTACATATATATATATTTATTTTTCATATATGCAATATATATATTATATATATATTTATATATTTTATATAGACTTTTGTATCTTTTTTTATAGAAGGAGAAGAGCCCAGGTGATGGTTGGGGGTCCATATCTGGCCCCAAAGGCAGCTGGGAGGGATGCAGGGAGGCAGCACTGGGTGTTTTGTGCTCAGGGAGGTGTGTGTCCATCCCAGGCTGTTCCTGTTCCCGGGATCCCCCAGCACCCCCCTGCTCTGCTCTGGTTTGGCACCGAGGTTACAGCACTCAAACCACCAAACTCATGAGCTCAGCCAAGACCAAAAGTCTCCACTGGGGCAGAGTTCAGGTTATTTTGCAGAGGTGTGGGCAGCTGTTGGACAGTCAGTGCCCACCCTGGGTCTTTCTGGGCCTTACTGGGCAGGGGGGTTGTTTTGGGGAGGGATTTGGGGTGCTCCAGGGAGGAGAGGCAGGAGCTGAGCGAGCAGGCAGGGTGGTGACAGGGGACAGGGATGGGCAGCACTGCCTGTCACTGGGGCCAGCAGAGCCTCCTGCCACCCTGGGGGAGGGCTTGAAGGAGCCCCACTGCCCCCAGGCCATGGGCACAGATGTGTCCAGGCAGGCACACGTGTGTCAGGGCATGTGTTTGCACACGTGTGTGCACAACCCCAGGTCACAGCATCTCCTCTGGGGTCCCCACCTTCCTCCACTCCCAGGTGTGGAGCTGCCCGGGGTGCAGCCTGACCCTTGAGGTGCCCCCTGCACCCCACCCCGGCTGCACCCCCACTTCCCACAGCCTTTAGCCAGCAGTTTTCCAGCCCTGCAGCATCCCTGGAGCAGGTGAGAGGGGTCCCTGTGCCCGCTGTGCATCCCCCTGGGCCCAGCTGGGAGCAGGTAAGGCGGTACTTGGGGGCACAGCAGTGGCCGGGCTGGGCAGTGCCAGGCTGGGGGGTCCCTCCCGAGCTGCTCCTCTGTCCAACCCTCTGCGTGGGGAGGGGGAGTGGAGGGTGGAGCCTCCATATTCCAGATACAGGAGCTGTGACATTCGGGCTCGCAGAGGAACAGAGCCCGTCGGCACTCGGGGACAGCCAGAGCCGGGGGGACACGGGCACTGGGTCAGGGCACCGGGGTGTGACCAAGGACCTGCTGCAGGAAAGGGTCCTGGAGAGAGACGGGAGCAGGACACGGCTGAGAAGGGGCAGCGAAGAGGGGAGGAAGGTGCTGGGTCACCCCGGGAGGTGCCGGGGTCCCCCACCCTCGGGGACATGCGGGAGGAGCTGGGCTGTCCCCGGCCCCTCGGGCTCTGAGCCGGGACACCCGCTGGTTCCAGCCATGGGGGTCCCATGGCAGCCGCCCCCGAGGCTGCTGGTCCTGCTGCTCGTCCTGCCGGTGCTCCAGGTGAGTGTCCCTGGGCACGGCGGGGCCGCGGGGGCACAGGGTGGGCGGTGGGCACGGTGGTTCCCCCCGGGACAGCCACCCCAGGGGCGGGCAGCGCTGAGAACACAGTGCTGCCCTCCTGGCCAGGGTGGGTTCTTCCCATCCCATCCCCATCCCTCCGACCCGGGGCGACGCCCTGCGAGCTGCCGGCACCCCCCACCCACTCGGGGGCTTTCGCAGCAGCTCCTGAGGGGGGGATGTGCTGACCCCGGTGATCCTGGGACCCCCCCCATGGCTGGGACAGCGCTCGGGGACCAGCCAGGACACGGCTCCCCAGGGTTCAGCTCCAGGGGCTGCCCCAGGGGGTGATGCCTCAGGGACGGACCCTCCCTCCCCACGGGGGTTTGGGGGGCACTTTGCTCATATTGTCCTACACCCCTTGAGGAGCCCCAAACCCCGAGGGCCCGGGGGAGCTCCCACAGGGATGGCTGGAGGGTGCAGGGGGCAGGGATCATCTGTGGGTGCTCCCAATCCAGGGGCAGAGCCGTGGGGATGTTGGCACCGAACCCCCATGGAACTGGGAGGGCACGGGGGGGTTGTGCTGCTGGAGGGATCCACGGTGAATAACTCCCCCCTAGACTTGAAAGATTGCTCCTGGGGCAAAGGAAAAGGAAAGGGAAATAGGGAGAAAGGAAGGGAAAAAGGGAATGGAAAAAGAAAGGGGAAAATAAGAAAATGAAACAGGAAAAAAAAAGAGAGTAAAGGAGGAAGGTTAGGTTAGGTTAAATGGGAAGGGAAGGGCAGGGCACCAATGCTTAGGAATGGGCACGGATGTATGAGAATGGAAACTTCATGGCCTGCTCTCAGTTCAACCTCAATCTCCCGGCTTTCCAGCTGGAATCAAAGGAGGCAAATCCCAAAAGCAGAGATTCCCAGGCAATCCAATCCCTGGACAAAGAGCCACTACATCCCTTGCACTTTTGGGATCTGTAGGGTCAGGACATACCCCTTGATGTTTCCTCACTTCTTTTAGCAAACCAACTTTAAGGAAACTGTGCCTGTTTTCCAGCATCTCCCAAAGAGCTGGAGAACAGGAGAAGGGTGAACTCCGACAGTGGTTGCTGATGCTTCCAATTAAAACACACCAGCCTGAACATGAGCAAACCCTGGGGAAGGATTATCCATGCCCTAAGAGGTGGTTTTCATATATCTCTAATTACATGGTTTCCTTGCTGAGGTTTGGAATGTGCTGGGCAGTGAAGCCGGGCTCTCCATCCATAAACTCGGCTCCACATGGGCCTGGTGCTGTGGTGGAGCCGTGCCCTGAGGCATCACAAACTCTCAGAGGGAATTAGAAATAATTGCAGTGGTTCTCTGTGGTGTTTGCAAGGCAAACAGCAGAAAGTGCAGGAAATGTCAGGCTCCAGAGCACAGTTCCATAGCTCAGCTCTCCTGGGGCAGCTGCTGCAGAAATAGGGAATTTTGTCTGGAACCTACCTGTTAATGCCCAACTTCCCACTGATCCAGTGGAAAGTGTCCCTGCCCATGGCAATGGGGTGGAACTGGATGGTCTTCGAGGTCCCTTCCAACCCAGACCATAATGTTATTCTGTGATTCTGCTGCCTGCCCTTTCCCTTTCCCTTTCCCAAGGTGCAAGGGACACATCCCGACTGTTCCGTCGTCTTCTATTTCCAAAAGCAAGAAGAGGAATGTCTGAAGATTATCAGGAGTGAGAGCCAAGCTCCAGGAACCCCTGGGCAGGAAGGTGAGTGTGAGCACCCACCACACACCAGGATCATCTCCTGCAGGATTTCCTGAGGGGTCTCTGGAGGGTGATCCATGATAGAGGGTTGCAGAGGGAGCACGGATGTGGAAAAGCAGGAATCTTCAGGGAAGTGGAAAGCAGCACCCAGGGAAAGGGTAAGGAAAATTCCTTGAGAGCCCTAAAAATGCTGCTGCAGGGAGAGAAGGAGGCTGAGACTGCAGTCAGGGTGGCTGAGAAACACAAACAACTGCAGGGACTCCATCCTGACAGATTTATAGAATCATGGAATGGTTTGGGTTGGAAGAGATTTTAAAGAACATCCAGTCCCACCCCCTGCCATGGGCAGGGACACCTTCCACCAGCCCAGGTTGCTCCAAGCCCGTCCAACCTGGCCTTGGACACTTCCAGGGATCCAGGGACAGCCACAGCTTCTCTGGGCACCCTGTGCCAGGGCCTCCCCACCCTCACAGGGAGAATTTAGGGCATAATGGCTCTTCCAGAGTGGTCTGTGCCCCTGGCAGAGCCTCCTGTCCCATCCACCTTCTCTGCACTGATGCCAGGCTACCACCACCAGAGTCACATTGTGCCTGTCACCACTTCACATCTTCTTGCCTTCCTAATTCAGTTAGTTTTAATGCAAAACGTGTTCTAAGCAACTTAATTTTTACATAGCTGGGACTTTTAA
The DNA here is from genome assembly GCF_003945725.1 of Corapipo altera. Taxonomy (NCBI): domain Eukaryota; kingdom Metazoa; phylum Chordata; class Aves; order Passeriformes; family Pipridae; genus Corapipo; species Corapipo altera. The sequence continues at coordinate 84,326 of NW_020885022.1, read as the reverse complement.
ACAAATTAACTGATTGAAAAACAGTTTTGAAGTGCTGCCTTTTTGCCCGTTTTTTAAAATTGCATTTCAGTTTCTGTCCAATACCAACAAACCCAATTTTCTGGGCCAAAATTATCACCTGGAGAATAAGGAATGCGTCACTCAACGGGTCTCATCTAAAACCAGTGTAAAAATTAAGCTTCTCAATAAATGCATGTAAAGGTGCATAATTGCTTAGGTAACTGCAGAGATGCAGTCTATCATCCAGCTTAGCAGAGAAAAGCCAAGTTGATTGGGAAAGGTCCATTTTGCAGCCCATTTTGTGCCAGCCTGGGGGAAGGAATCTCACTGTAGGAAAATAACCAAGGAGCACGAATGCATAATTAAAATCAGGATTTAATCCCGTGTTTCCTGCCAGCAGAGTGCCACCTCTGCTGCCCACCTGTTCTGGATTTATCCCTTCCCCCTTGCTTGTGCCAATGGGGAGGGTCCTGTGGACACTGTGACGCAAAGTGAGGATACTGGGAAAGGCTCAGATCCCCTGGACGTGCTGGGAGGTGCTCCAGGGTCTCCCCAGAGCCTTCTCTTCTCCAGGCTGAACACCCCCAGCTCTCCCAGCCTTTTCTCACAAAAGGGCTCTTCCATTTCTTGGATCACTTCCATGGCCTCCTCTGGACTGTAGGTGCCATAAGTTCCAGAGGGGGCCAGGAAGATGCTCCAAGGGCTGGATCCCTCTGCTCTGGAGCCAGGCTGGGAGAACTGGGGGGGTCACCTGGAGAAGAGAAGGATCCAGGGAGAGCTGAGAGCCCCTTCCAGGGCCTAAAGGGGCTCCAGGAGAGCTGGAGAGGGACTGGGGACAAGGGATGGAGGGACAGGACACAGGGAATGGCTTCCCACTGCCAGAGGGCAGGGTTAGATGGGATATTGGGATGAAATCCTTCCCTGTGAGGGTGGGGAGGCCCTGGCACAGGTTGCCCAGAGAAGCTGTGGCTGCCCCTGGATCCCTGGAATTGTCCAAGGCCAGGTTGGACAGAGCTTGGAGCAACCTGGGCTGGTGGAAGGTGTCCCTGCCCATGGCAGGGGGTGGAACTGGATGTTCTTTAAAATCCCTTCCAGCCCAAATCATTCCATAATTCCATGACCCCTAGAACTGAAGCTCTCAGTGACAGTCCCAGTGTCCCTGCTCAGTTCACTGATCCTGCAGAGCAAAAATGAAGCCAAACCTTGACACAGTAGTGACAGCCCTGCAAATCCCTCCCAGACTGGTCAGATTCCCACAGCCTGCTCTGCTGAAATCAGGGGAATTTAATTAGACTTGTCTGAATCCACATTCCCTGGCTGGGAATAGACGTGGCTCCAGGTTAGTAATGTATATTTGCAAGGTTAATAATGGAGATGTACAAGGAGGAGAGCTGTCCTGGAATGTGATGTCTGTGTCTCATCCTGGGGTGCTGCAGCACTAATTCTTCAAGGCCCTGAGTCTGCTTGGCCGTGTTTATTTCCAAGGCAATTCGGGAGTCGTTTGAAGAGGAATTTAGTGCTGGAGACAGAAGCAAAACATGTTTAAGCTGATCACTGTTAGCAAGTCTTGCAGGGCTTTCTCCTGTCGTCTGGAAAGACATCCTGAGCTGAGCCTCCATGGCTGCTGCATGCAGAAATACTGCATAAACCTGCATTATTTTAGAACCCACAGGCAGTTCCCACCCCATCCCACACCCTCATCCCCAGGATCTCCCCGCAGGAACTCCGGTCTGATGGAGCCCCAGGAAATACCGGGTCCCCTCTCTCCACAGGGTTAAAAGGAGATCTCAGCGCTGGGGAGGGGGAATTTGTTCCCAGGACTGGAGCCAGGATGCTCCTGATTCCTGAGGGGGAACGGCGTGGCCCGGAGATCGGGTGACGGCTCTGCTCTCACCTTACACCCGCGGGGCTGTGTCTGCTGCGGGCTGTGCCGGGGGCTGCGTGTGTCCCCCGGGCTGTGCCGGGACCGGGGGGGCTCCGTGTGTCCCCTGGGCTGTGCCGGGCCGGGGGGCTCCGTGTGTTCCCTGGGCTGTGCCGGGACCGGGGGGGCTCCGTGTGTCCCCTGGGCTGTGCCGGGACCGGGGGGGCTCCGTGTGTCCCCTGGGCTGTGCCGGGACCGGGGGGGCTCCGTGTGTCCCCTGGGCTGTTCCAGGAGGCTCCGTGTGTCCCCTGGGTTGTGCCGGGCCGGGGGGCTCCGTGTGTCCCCTGGGCTGTTCCAGGAGGCTCCGTGTGTCCCCTGGGTTGTGCCGGGCCGGGGGGCTCCGTGTGTCCCCTGGGCTGTTCCAGGAGGCTCCGTGTGTCCCCTGGGTTGTGCCGGGCCGGGGGGCTCCGTGTGTCCCCTGGGCTGTTCCAGGAGGCTCCGTGTGT
>NW_020885022.1:81658-81859 GCF_003945725.1 Corapipo altera | reverse complement strand
CTCGGCTGTGCTGGGGGTCGGGGGGCTCCGTGTGTCCCCCGGGCTGTGCCGGGAGGCTCCGTGTGTCCCCTGGGATGTGCCGGGGACTGGGGAGGCTGCGTGTGTCCCCTGGGCTGTGCTGGGGGTCGGGGGGTTCCGTGTATCCCCTGGGCTGTTCCAGGAGGCTCCGTGTGTCCCCTGGGCTGTGCCGGGGCCGGGGGG
>NW_020885022.1:0-81648 GCF_003945725.1 Corapipo altera | reverse complement strand
TTCCAGGAGGCTCCGTGTGTCCCCTGGGCTGTGCCGGGGCCGGGGGGTTCCGTGTGTCACCCCGGCACGTCCCTTCTCTCCAGCGCTGACCGTCCCATCCCTCCCCAGGCTGCCGGACCGAGTGGGATGGGCTGAGCTGCTGGTCGGCCGTGCCCGTCGGCCAGTCCCGAGCCATCGCCTGCCCCGACATCCTCCATGTCTTCAAGAAGTCCAAAGGTGCAGTGAATCCCACCCGGACCGTTCGTCCCATGGGATCGAGGGCTGAACTGCACCCACCCACCCACCCTGCCAGGGGCTTTTGTGACACCCCAGCCCTTCCCCTGCCATCTCACAGCTCCTGCCTCTCCGAAATACGTCCTTGGTATATCCTGCAGTCCAAGCAGGGGACGGGCAAAAGCAGAAATTCAGGTTGTTGCCAGGCCAGAAAAGTCTCCAGATCCTTTCATCACTCAGTGCCCTGTGGGTAGAGCATTTAGGGATCTCATCCTCCAGCTGGGTGACAGCAGGACAGTCCCTCTGCTGCTCAGTGCCCTCCTTTCCCACACAGCAGCCAAACGCTCCTGACCTGCTCGGGACCACTCCAAGCCACATGGATGAAAAAAGCAGTGTGGGATTGTGATGATTTCAAGGCCAGGTGTTCTCCCAGGGTGGGAATTGCTGCCAGGGGAGCTGCTGCCTCCATCCCCCTTGGAGACAGCGGAGTGTGAAGGAGAGCACCCAATCAGTCCCCCCAGCAGCTGAGCACGGGGCATAATTGGATAGGAAACGGAGAGTTGGTAAATGCATGCTTAGGGCTGGAACAGCTCAGGAGAGGTTTGATGAAGCTCTCACAGAATGAATAAGCACTTTTTTAGCCTAAACTCCCTCCCTCTGTGGGGATTCGTGCCTGCTTTCACATCCTGCCCTAAGCTGCCCTCCAGGAGGGCAGCGATGTGAGCTGGGAGGGATGGGGCAGCCAGGCCACTCTGGTACCACACTGCTGTCCCTGCTGGGCTGCTGCTGCTGTCCCAGGCAGGACATTTTGGGGATGCTGATGCAGAGGTGATACCTGTGGCTCTCATGAGGTCCCTTCTTGTTGCTGCAGTGCTGATCCAGAGGAACTGCACCGAGCTGGGATGGAGCTCCCCCAGCCCTCCCTACCACAGTGCCTGCAAGCTGGAGGCCCTTGGCAGCAACAACGACACTGAGGCCAAGGCAAGGGGGTCCCCTGGGGGCTGTGAGGCACCCACTGCAGCATCACCCTGCCCACATCACTCTGCCCACGTCACCCACCCCACATCACCCTCCCCACACTGACCCACCCTGTTGGGCAAAGAAACGTGAAGATCCTCCCAGGGTTGTCTCATTTGGCCTCATCCTTGTTGCTGGGATTCCTGGAGGAACCTGGGCTGGGTCATCACACTGTCACCTCCCTGCTATCACAGACCAGCACCTCCCAGTTCATGCTGCCTCACTCCACTGGAGCTTTCCTTTCCAGAAAGGCTATTTTGTCACCATGAAGGTGCTTTACACCTGTGGCTACTCCACGTCCCTGGCAGCCTTGTTCTTGGCCATCGGCATCTTCTCCTGCTTCAGGTAGGGCTCAGTCCTGGCTGCTCTTGGGCTGCAGCTGGAGCAACACAGGGTAAATCCTCAGCAGGGGATGCTGCCCTTAGCCTCTGCCCTCCCTGAGCAACCAAGCTCCATCCCTGCCAACATGGACAATAGGGCAGCATGAGAGGAACAGCAGCATTGTCCTTCCCTGTCCTTCCCTGCTGACACACAGATTGAAACCCTCGGGTTGCCCTTTCAAGCTTTGCTTTTGCAGACCTCGCTGTGCTGCAGATTTGTGCTCTCTGGAGGTGGTTGAGGATGTTCCCCAGCACACCTTGTCCCTGGGCAGCAGCTTCGAGCACAGCACAACACTGTTCTTCCTGATTTCAGGGCAGGAAAACCTTCTCCAGGGCTCTGTGCTTGACCATCGCAAACACGTGGTCCCTGGGCTGGGCTCCAGCCAGGGAAGGGGATATTAGAGGAGAAGTTCCTCTGCCCCTTGGCTGTCTCTGCTGCTCCCTGGGCGCAGAACAGCTCTTCCTCCCACAGGAAGCTGCACTGCACGAGGAACTCCATCCACATCCACTTCTTCACCTCCTTCGTGCTGCGGGGGACTGCTGTGTTCATCAAGGACAGAGTCCTCTTCTCAGACGAGTCCATTGACCACTGCACGATGTCAACAGTAAGACACTGAGTCCCAGCCTGGGCAAGGTGCAGGGAGGGCAACATGAGGTCATCTGGAAGAGTCTGAGTGGGTTTGGAATGGATTTAGCACTGCAAAGAGGAGAGAGAGAGGCTGTGAGCCTGGGGTGGACAGTCTGCCTTGGGAGGACTTCAGGAGGTTCATGACAACATTTCTGCATTGGCCTCATGTGCAGAGATCATGGTCTGCCCTTAAAGCTCTCCCTGGTCTCAGGCAGAGTACCAGCAGGGCTGAAGCTCAGCACAACCTCAGCAGCACCAGGTACATGCAAACACACCTGGTACTGCTGGATGCACAGATTTGGGGTTCTCAATCAAAACAGAACCCCCTGCATGCAGGTACCACCATGGACACCACAAACACAACCACAGACGTGGGTTTCTAAAGGTCCTCCAAAACCAGCCTGTGCTCACCTGCCCATGTTGCACAGGCAGAGCAGAACCTGCCCCGGGTGACGGGTGGGATTGGTGCAGAATCCCTGGAGCTGCACTGAAAGGCCATCACAGGTGTCTTTGAGGGGATGGACAGGGAGGATGACCATCCTCTGTGCCCCCCAGGACAGGGTCTGGTGCCATCCAGCACTCTGAGCCTGCCCCCTCCTCATCCTGGCAGGTGAACTGCAAAGCAGCCATCGCCTTCTTCCAGTACTCTGTCCTGGCCAACTTCTACTGGCTGCTGGTGGAGGGGCTGTACCTGCAGACCCTGCTGCTGCTCACCTTCACCTCCGACAGGAGGTACATCTGGTGGTACATCCTCATCGGCTGGGGTGAGTGCAGGACCATCCACCCCTGGGCAAGTCCCCACTGATGGGCCAGGGGCAGGAACCACCTGCAGGGGCTGCCTGCTCTGACCCCCCCCACCCATGGCTGCTCTCAGCACACCCCCCTCGCCCCCAAATCTCTCTGCATGGCCTCATGCTTGCTGGGGCACCTGCCAGCTCCTGGAGCTGGCTGGGAAACATGACCTGACCCAGGACAGGTCCTCCCTTCTTCCCACGTCCACCTGGAGTTGGAAACACCGATCCCAGGTGCCCAGGTTGGATGTGAGAGCACAGGTGGGAGCAGGAGGGTGGCCAGGAGGTGACACACAGAAGTATCATCATCAGTGGGCACCATCTCCATTTAAACTTGGAGAAGGTGGAAAGATTGTCACGTTCCTGCCACATCCAGGGGCCCAGACCTGACCTAGACACGTGGGTCTGGGGACAAGGGAGGGAGAGGTGGTACAGGGCACTGGGGAGACTCCACATTCCTGCCTGTCCTGTCCTTGCAGGTGTCCCCATGGTGACAGTGGCTGTGTGGGTGGTCACCAGGCTGCAGTATGACAACTATGGGTAGGAGCAGACATCCCTCTTCCTTCTCCAGGCCAGCTCAACCACGTGTCCCCCATCCAAGTCCTGGGGGATGAACCTCTTGCCTGGGAGGTTCAGGAGGGGAGAAACTGGGCCAGGGCTTTATTTTAATGCTGTTCCTGTTTTCTAGTGGATCCCGTGGCAAGAGGTGCTGTGCAAAGGGGGCATGGGGCTGGTCAAAGGGGTGGCAGGGTGACACCTGGGCTACAAGGGTCCAAGTGGGTGGCAGAGCCACTTCTCCTCTCCCGTAGGTGCTGGGATGATTACGCCAGCCTGTACTGGTGGGTGATCAAGGCTCCCATCCTCCTGGCCATATTTGTGAGTATGTCCTCTGAGAATCCCAGCCCCAGAGCTGGGGGGTCCCACATGGAGAGGGGGAACTGAGCAGGGGGCTGTGCAGAGCCTGAGATGTGGCTTCCCATGGCAGGTGAACTTCCTCATCTTCCTCAATGTCACCAGGATGTTGGCACAGAAGATCCGGTCCCCAGACATCAGCAAAAACTACAAGCAGCAATACATGTAAGGGCTACAAAGGGGGGCTCCCCTCACCCTGGTTTCTGGGGGTCCCAGGGCAGCAGGGACCCCTCCCTGGAGGAGCACAGAGGAGGAACATCTGGGAGGCTCCAAGACCTGCCTTTCACAGAGAACCTGCTTGGGGTCAAAACCAAGCTCTTGGGAAGGTCTCACGGGGCAGCAGGACCACCCAGGCCCCCCCTCATACCACCACTCTCTGCAGGAGGCTGACCAAGTCCACGCTGCTGCTCATCCCTCTCTTCGGGGTGCACTACATGGTGTTCGCCCTCTTCCCCGAGCACGTCGGCGTCGGTGCCCGGCTGTACTTCGAGCTGGTCCTCGGCTCCTACCAGGTGCAGGCTGGGGGAGATGGGGAGGCAAAGTCCCCCTGTACCCATCCCATCCCAAGATCACACCCTGGGAGCCCCTGGGATGTGCTGCTGGGGCTTCACACTGTTTTGAGAGAGGGCTGTGTCCCGGGCACCCCTCAAACGCCAGGGTTGTGTCCTGGTGAACAACTTGCACCGATCCCCTGCTGCCCGTGGGATGGGGTGAGAGCTGTGGGAGGATGGAAGTGCAGGCAGCAGATGAGCACAGAGGGGTCCAACCCCTTTCCTCAGGTGAAACTTGCTCTTCCTGTCCTTCACAGGGGTTCCTGGTGGCTCTGCTGTACTGTTTCCTGAACGGGGAGGTGAGTGTGTCCCCCAACACCCATCCCTGGGCTCCACAGCTGTCTGGGCACACAGAGGGTGCACAGAGACCCTCGAGGGTGCACAGACACCCCTGAGGGTGCACACATGGGCATGCACCCTCCTGCACCCCGAATCCTGTAGAGCCCTTGGAGCAGCTCCTGCCCCTTTGCTGGGTGCTGGGGGCTGTCCCTGGGTGCCAGTGCTACCCGTGGTGTTGGTTCAGGTCCAGGCTGAGATCAAGAGGAACTGGGGCAAGTGGCAGTTGTCCATGGAGAGTAACGTCTTCAACCTGGTGACCCAGGACTTCACAGCGTGACGAGGACGGCGGCTGGGGGGAAACACCCCCTCAGGGGGTGGTGGTGGGAGTGGTGCAGCTCCATGGCTACAGTTCCAGAAAGGCCAAAAAAAAAAAGGATTTTGGATGTTCTGGGTCTGGTATGCTCAGAGTGTGGTGTGAATGGCTGTAGGAAAGGCTCTGCCTGCTCAGGTGCTGGTGGCACTTTATGGCTCCGTGTGACAGTGCCTCACCCACTCAAAGCTCTCTTTGGGCTTTGGTCAGAATTTTAGGTAGAGCAAAGAGAACTTCTCCGCTCTTCTGCCCCAAGACCAGGCAGGAAACGCAATTATCATTTCACGAAGGGCAGTTGGTGTTTTTCATTTGCACTGGAATGAAAAAAAAAGTGGTCCTGACACTGAAGGCATTTTTTGATGGCTGTTCCTTCTCTTCCTTGGTGTACAAAACCATTTCCCTCATGGGAAGATGCCTAAACACAGCCAGGAGCCTTTCTGAGGGTGGGAGAAGCAAATAGAGAGAGAGACAAAACCCCCTACAAGAGTTCCCCAGTGGCCTCTTGACTCAGTTCCTCCCTGATTTCCAAAATGTTCCCCTCTCTCCCATACCCGTTGATTCAACTGGGGGATACATTCCACCACTCCCTGGGCCTTTGCACTGAGGAATGGGACAGTTTGCAATCAGCAGGACTCACTGGCTTCACCAGGGACTCATTTTCCAGGAATAGCAAGTTTTGTGCCAATAAAATTTGTTCTGAGGTCCAGCACTGCTATTCAGAGGGTTGATTTGCTCTCCAAGCCCAGCCTTGGTACTGGGGGTGCTGGAGGGTGGAAACCCTGCCCATAATGTAATGCCTGGTAATCCCTCATGGGGTGGGAATATCTGCCTTTTCCCTGCCTGCTGAAACAGCCAGGCTTTGGGCATGGCCATGGAGAGGGGATGGAGGAGGAAGGTGAGGAAGAGCACAAGGTGGTGCATCACGAGCTGTCCCAGAGGTCCTGGGGTGCCCTGGCCCCTCTGGGTCAGAGATGCCACCACCACACCATAGCCTGACCCTGTTCCGCACCATGAACATCCTTCATCCTCCCAGACTGAGCTCCTGCCTTGGCAAACTTTGTCTCCAGGAGCAAGAGAAGCCTCAAATGCCCTTTCCCAAACCTCCTGGCCTCTCCCAGCCACACTGAGCTCCCGAGCCACCCGATCTCAGCAGAGCTTCTCACACTGCCTAGGTTGTCATTTCTCCCTGTTGCCACATGTCCTTCCTTAAATAAAACCCACTTGCTGGCCCCTTTCCAGGCTGCAGGATCTCCAGAGATCCCATTTGGTCTCTCAAAGAGGCCTTGAGAGGGAAGCAGAGCCCCAGACCTGATCTGAGGTGAGATGGAAGATGTTCCACTAAACAACCCCCCTGAGCCAGCAGCATGCTCTGCATCACCAGCCAGGAAAGCTCCAGAGGAGCAGAGCAGCTGTCAAATGAATGCCTGTCTGCATCCAGGAAGGGACCACAAGTGAATAGACGTCCCTGACCATCATTAGGAGGACAATGTTTCAGCAGGGATGAGGCAGCAGCAGCAGTGGATTGTGCCAGGGCTGGGGATGCTCAGTGGGAATGTCCCAGTTGCCACAAAGCTTTGAAGAACACTGGGTTTGCACCTATTTACAGCTGCAAATGGTTTTCTGGGTGATAAACCTGAAACTCCAAATGATCTGCTGGGGTTTGCTGGCCTTTGACCCACCCTGGTCTCCATGGAGCGGGACAGGAGCCCACAGTGAGTGTGGCAGGGATGTGCCACCTCCGTGGGGATTGGACATCAGGCTTGGCCTGCAGGAAAGGTTTTCCAAAACGTTTGCTCTGTCACTGGTGTGGACCTTGCCCTGCAGCCACATATGATCATTGAATCAGGGAATTATGGAATGGGTTGGGTTGGAAGGAACCTTAAAGGGACCATCTCATTCCACCCCCTGCCATGGGCAGGGACACCTTCCACCAGCCCAGGTTGCTCCAAGCCCCATCCAACCTGGCCTTGGACACTTCCAGGGATCCAGGGGCAGCCACAGCTTCTCTGGGCAACCTGAGCCAGGGCCTCCCCACCCTCACAGAGAAGATTTCTTCCCAAAGATCCCAATGATCTTAGGGGTCTTGTCCAACCTAAACCATTCTGAACCTGTATTTGGGCAGACTGAGCCCGGGTAGAACAGGAGCAGGTTTTCCCTGGGGTGTCACAGCCTGGCATCCCCATCCCCCAGCCTGTCCCGGAGGTGCTTTGTGTCCCCCTCAGGGCTGGAGGGGTGTCCGGGGAGGGGGGTGTTTTTCCTGGAGCCGGAGGGTGGCACTGCGGCCCCTGCACAGGCACCGACACCGGATCAGGGTGTCAGTGCTGGAGCGCGGTGTCCCCGCACGGAGCACGGGCACGGGCACGGGCACAGCCGGCGGGGGGGACCCGGCCCATCCCGGGGTGCCAACGCCCGGTGGCTCCAGCCTGCTGGCAGAACCCAGGGATTAAGGTAAGACACCACACTGCTCTGGGGGAATGTGCATCCCAAGGCTTTGGAAAGACCTGGGACCCCCCAGGATCGCTCCCGACAGCCCTGGCCAGGAGAGGTTACCCAGCGGCGGGGATGGGAACAGGGCTGAGGGCTGGGAGTGCTGTGCCTCTGCCTGATGCTTCGTTCCCTGCCTGCACCCCCTGCTCCTCCCGGGACTGCCAGGCCACCCTGGATAGGTGCAGAGGGTGCCCTGTGCTTGCATCCCCTCTTTCATCCCCGCTCCAGGATGTTCCTGCCTCTGCGGCTTGGGGAATTCACCCTCCCCGTGCCCCGGCTCGCTGGGGCAGCTCGTTTCCTCCCTTCCTGTGCAGGCAGCTCCAACTCTGCCCAGCTCCTGCCTGCACAGACACCAGCAGATACTGGTCCCACAGAGCCCCGGGGATGCTGCCAGTCCCACGGTTCTGGCAGTGAAGGAGAGCTGGGGAGGGACTTTGGACAAGGCCCTGGAATGATAGGACAAGGGATAATGGCTTCCTACTGACAGAGGGCAGGGTCAGATGGGATATTGGGAAGGAATCCATCCCTGTGAGGGTGGGGAGGCCCTGGCTCAGGTTGCCCAGAGAAGCTGTGGCTGCCCCTGGATCCCTGGAAGTGTCCAAGGCCAGGTTGGATGGGGCTTGGAGCAACCATGTCAAGTGGAAGGTGTCCCTGCCCATGGCAGGGGAGTGGAATGAGATGGTCTTTAAGGTCCCTTCCAACCCAAACCATTCTGGGATTCCATGATGCATCCAGCATCACAAGTCCAGGTACCTCAAACACTCCAGGGTCCCTCAGGCTGGACCAAGCATTGCCCTTATCCCACCCAGTCACACCAAGAACCCATTTTTCCCACCCAGATTCATGTTGTGAGTACCTCTGGGTACTCCAAGCTCCCATTCCTGTGCAGGGGGACAGGAGCAATACTCTTGTGCTCCCTCAGTTCTGTGCTGAGCACCCTGCAGTGCCCCCAGAAGGGGAGGAGCCACATCCCAGAGTTTCCACACTCATGTGCCTCATTCCAGATTTCTCTGGGCTCTAGGCAAAGTAAAAACAGGCATGTGCAGCTATCACAGGCTTCCCAGTGGTGACAAGGCTGGGCTTGGGGGAGCTGCAGCTGCTGGAACCCCCCAAACTTCCTCTGAATTTCCTGCTGCAACCAACGGAGCAAGTGGAAAGTCCCCAGTCACAGCAGGAGGACGTTCCCTCTCCCTTCTCTCCTCACCACTGACCCCTGGATGTACAGGGGGTGTTCTTTTCCCATGGATAGGGGCTGTTGCTTTGCTGCTGAGCTCCCAACAGGCTCCTGGTGCAATCCCTGCCTTGCAGCAATCCCCTGGCAGCTGACATGGGGCTCTTCACTCTCTCCTTCCCTTGCCTTTATCCACTCTGAGCCTGGATGAGGCTCCAAGTCAGCAAGAAGAGCCCTGGGGTTGGTTTTTAGCTGAAGAAATCAAAGTTACACCTCCCAAAGCACACCTTTGGCATCCCCTGTGCAGAGCTAATTCTGCACCACCTCCCTCCCAGAAGCCAAACCCGGGCTCCTGCACTGCCTCATTCACATGGTCTGGAATAGAAAAGGAAAATTATTTTGAGAAGTAGAATTGAGCTAAAACTTCACTTCCTGGCACCCTGGGTGCTCAGGTCTGCAGTCTTGGCCCTGGTTTTATGGGTTGTGTGGGATGCTGGTGATGACAAAGAGCCCCAGGGTGGGGGGCTGGAGGCAGGGAAGGGGATTGCCATGGGAAATCACCAGGGAGGGATGCCAGGCTAGGGAGGAGAGGTGCTGCAGCTCCACTAAAGCCCACACCAACATTGGAAAGTCCCTATGGAGTGTTTTGGGACAGCAGAAGGGACAGAGATGGTGTTGGAGAGATGATGAGCCCCCTTTGACCAGGCTGAATGCTGGAGTGGTTGGTCCACCCTCAACTCAGCCCTGAGCACCCCAAAAGGGGGTCCTGCAAGCTGGGTCCCCCTCTGTACTCTCCTCCTAACCCTGGGTGCCCACCAAGCACCCCGCGTACCCCCAGAACTGCTTGGGCATGGCAGGAGCACCCAAAAGCATCAGGAAGGGCGTGAGGGGAGACAACCCCATGGCAAACCCCTGTTTCTGTATCACCCTGGTTCTGGCTCAGATCCCCTGTGGGTCCTCATGGGCAGGACACGGAGTGAGGGCACAGGGTGAGGTGTGTTGGTGTCACAGCAGGGTGACCCCGTGTGGCTCTGGCCATGCCGGCCATGGGATGCTCCTGGTGTGCAAAGGAACACGGTGCTGGTGCAAGAGGATGGGTGTGGGGGGATGGAGAAAAAACCGCCAGACACGCCTGGTGTGTAAGGAGGAGCCACAGTCAGCGCTGGGTGCTGCACAATGGGAATACCGTTCCCAAAGAGCCACGGGCTTGGAGACAACATTGGCAGCGGGGTTGGCACCGACTGTCCCCCACCCCCCGCCCTCGCAGTTGTCCCGCTGCTCTTTCCAGTTGCCTGTCACTGCTGGGAGAGACCGGCGGGGAGGTGCTGGCCAGGGTCGCCTCCACCTCCCCTCCAGCTCCCCCACGTCCCATGTGGTGCCGAAGCCAGCCCAGAGCCACCTCCACCTCTGGGACACCGCGTCCCCGGCCGGGAGCATGGCCAGGGCAGGGGGGTCCCCTCGGGCAGGACCCCCCGAGCTGCGGGAGATGCGGCTGCGGGGGCTGCGGGCGCCGCCGGCCCCGGGATCGGCGCGGGGGGGGGGGACACGAACGCCACAGCTGAGACGGGCCGAGGCTACCTGAAGGACCCCGCATGTCCTCAGGTTTCACTCATGACCATCTGACAGCAGCGGCAGCTGCTCTGCCAACAGGCACTCGCGGAGCCAAAGCCTCCTCCAGGAGTCGAAGGGAGAAGGAAATTCTGGCCCCAAAAAGTCTCTTCCTTGGGATTTCGCTCTCTCTCCACCCAACAGTAAGTACTGGGTTAGGCCCTGGGTTGCTGCCTGGTCACCTGGGCAGGGTCTATGGGGTCTTGGATGTCCCCAGGTTTGTCATTCTCGCTGTGCCTGCAGTGTATAAGCAATGCCTGGGGTGTGCAGTCTTGGTGCTGGAGGTGGATGGGAGCAGGACACCCCCAGAGTCACCGGGGTGGTATTTAGGGCTGTAGGCACCTTCTGGACCCCCCTGCATGGAAAACAACCCGTGAGAGGGGAGAAAGTCCCCTCAAAGGTGCAGGCAGGGTATGAGGAGGAGTGTGCCAGCAGCCAGGGGACCCTCAGTGGCCACTGACCTGTGCTGGGACGAGAGGGGACGGTCAGGGACGTGACGGGCAACTGGTTTCTGAGCCACCTTCCCACCCGGAGCAGGGGAGCTACAGGCAGGGCTTAAAAGTCGCAAGTCTCCTTTCTCCTGGCTTCTCCTCCTGGAGGTCTAAATATAAACCTCAGCTTGGCCAAGCCAAGGTTGCAGGAAAGGTCTGCGGGTGCTTTGCAGTGTCTCCTTCTGGGAAGGCACCTGTCCCTGCAGAGCCACTGTCCCCCGTGGGGCAGCAGGGAGGGACCCCCGTGGGGAGAAGGGGAGGAGGTGGGACCCCTCTGCCGTGCTGGAATGGCAGTGATGGGATGGCACAGGGGTGGGAGGCCTTTCACACGTGGGGGCCGTGGGGGCACAGGCACAGCCCAAAGCTTTGGGGTGCTGGGGAGGCGGGATGAGCCCATTGTGGGGTTCAGGGCTCACATCCTCCTGCCATGGGAAGCAGAAAAACAGGCAGTGCCAGGGTGGGAGTCAGCTCATTTTTTGGGTGCTGTATTCGCCATGTGCCTGTGGCTGTGCCAGCTTCCATCACTCCCTGCACGGGCAGGACCCACCGTGCACCTTGTGACGTTCTGGGGTTTATCCAGGGGCAATCACCCCCCTGGGCCCCCATCCCTGACTGCTCCCTCACTCCCCACAGCCGGGGCTCAGTTGCAGAGTGAAGTTTGCAGTCAAGCAGGAGCATTTCCTCTCCTGCCCACACTGCCGCTGATGGGGTTGTCAGGGATCAGCCTGGGAATGTGGCAGGCAAAGGATTGAACTTCAGGGAGGCAACAACTCCATAAAGCCCTGGGAACAGCAGGAAATCCCAGTCGGTCCGACACACAGGAGGCATCCTGAGTGGGTTGATGTCGTGAGTGCCGGAACTGCCTCCTCCAGCCCTTGCCAGGAAAATGCCTGATTGAAAATGGTTTTGGGGCCAAAAGAGCGTATTTCCAGGAACTGGTTAAATAGCACAAAGTCCTGCCTTGACTCTATAGTGCTAATATTTGAACAGAATGTTCTGTTTTCTGGTGTGGGCAGAAGGTCAGGACAGAAGGGCTCTGTGGAGTTTTTTGGTCAGCTCCAGCTTCATTTGGAGATTTGCTGGATTTGGGGTAGGAGAGCAAGCAGCAGCGGGTCATGAAGAGAAATCCATCATCGTTTCTGTTTCCAGGTTGGACTAATGAGGTCGTTTCTGTGCAGGGGAGGAAGGGGGAGAAAGTGATGGATGCTTTGGGGAATTGTGAGGGCAAAGATCCCAGCTGTAGCTGCGGAGGTAGTGGGAAGGGTGCCCAGGCTCTGTGCCTGTCCAGCTGCCTCCTTCCTTGGTTACTCACGCAGCCCTTGGAGTATCTCATCTTTGGGTCTTCATTCTCCATCTCCATGTGGATTTGAATGGCATCCCTTGGGAACTGGAGGGCAAGAGTGGTGGTGTGGGGGTCAGCACCCAGAGGGCTGTGACAGCTGCAGGTGCTCTGTGCTGGTCCTGATTTTCAGGATGTCTGGTCCGGGATATTGGGATACAGAGGCTGCGATGGGAAAACAGGCATCCTTCAGCCCTGGGATGCTGCAGGGATATTACAAATCCCGCAGGAGCAGCAGGTCTGGGACCTGCTGCCAGTGCTGTGTTGGTGATCCCTGTGGGAGCCGGTGTCAATTCTGGCATCCCTTGGAGGTGCCGTGTCCCTGCTCCCCGTGCTCCTCGAGTGTGGGGGACCCCGGGGGGAGCGCAGGTCATTCCAGCCCCACGCCATCCTCCCTTCCCCCACGCTGTCCCCTCGCTGCCTTCTCAGCACAGCTCAGATCTTTTCCGAGCCTGACACGAGAGCTGCCGGCAGGGAGGAGCAGGAGCTCGGGATGACACCCGAGTGCCGGCAGTGGGCAGTGGGCAAGCGCAAGGTCCCCTCTTTAACCCTTCCCTGCCTGCTCGAGCCTCCACCTCTGCCACCCCTCCCCTCAAAATAAACCCAAATCGCCCTCACCCCGGTGTCCCCTTTGCAGCGATCCCCTCCCGGGGGTCACAGGGACAGCGGGATGGTGGGAGGGGGGGATGGGGTGGCATCCCCCGCTCCGGGCAGGAGGGGGTTAGTGCGTTGCTGCGGGGTGTTGCAACCTCCTATTTCCATCTGTGGCCGGGGAGAGTATCCCAGGACTTCACAGCTCCCGGGCTGTGTGTGCCACCCCCGCCCCCAGCACAGCAGGTACCCTGGGGTGGGCTGTGGGCACACGGGCATCGAGTGCCACAGTCCCCGGCAACTCCAGGACAGCAAAACTCAGGGAATTGTATGAAATTAATCTCCACGTGGCTTATGATGCTGGTGGCATCTGCAGGGCTCAGGAGTTTCTCTGCAGGGTTCACAATTTCAGGGGGGACAGTGGTTTATGTCCCAGGGGTGCTGGTGCCCCCTCAGCACGTTGAGCATTAAGGATTTGACTCCCTGTCAAATCCGCCAGGGACAGGACGGGCTCAGCTGTGTCTTTCCAAGGAGCTGGGGCCAGGGAGCAGCACCTTGTTTGGCAGGTGCAGAGCAGTTGTGGTGGTGGGGACCCCGTGGAAGGTGCTGCTGCAATGGGCTGTGACACTCAGGGTTGTGCATCGTGTCCTTCTCCTCCCTGTAAATCCCCCAGCACTGGCACAGCCCTCAGCTCACTGGTGTCCTTGTCCCAAGATGGAGTGGGTTGGCTGTTGCCAGGAAAGGGGCTGGAGAGTGCTAGGAGGTCTCCTCTTGGTTTGCTCAAGACAGGCAGCCTCCAGCAGGCAGAAAACAGCAGAGCAGCATCACTCCCTTAGCAGGAAACTCATTCACCATGTGCTTAAAATCACAGTCATGGAATAAGTGGGGTTGGAAGAGACCTTAAAGATCATCTTGTTTCACTCCCCTGCCAAGGGCAGGGACACTTTCCACTGTCCCATGTTGCTCCAAGCCCCGTCCAACCTGGCCTTGGACACTTCCAGGGATCCAGGGGCAGCCACAGCTTCTCTGGGCAACCTGTGCCAGGGCCTCCCCACCCTCAAAGAGAACAATTCCTTCCCAATATCCCATCTAAACCTACTCTCTGTCAGTGGGAAGCCATTCCCCCTTGTCCTGGCACTCCAGATCTGTGTCTAAAGTCCCTCTCCACATCCTGAATTTGGCCCAGGCAGCCACACCACTGGTGTGTGACCTGTGGTAGCACAGGTCTGGTCTGGACCCCCCTGGGGGACTGTGGTGGCACGTGGGGAGAAGGAACCTGCTGCAGCATCTCAGTGCCCCTGTTCTGGCTGGGGAAAGGCATCTCCTGTTGTTGGGCTCGCTCTGGAATTCTTTTCCAAAGGCTTTCAGGCCATCCCTTTCACTGGGGGTTAAGGGGGGGTTGCAGCAGCACAGATTCATCCAGCGCCCCGGGATGACGGATGCTGTTGGAAGCATCCCACATTCCTGCTGGCACACTTGGCTTGGGCCACGCTTCAGGCACAGGAACAAACCACACCCGGAGGAGGGTAAAAAGCCATGGTGGTGACAGGAGGCAGCACAGGGGACGTGTCACTGAGGGCAGCCAGAGGTGCCTGAGCCACCCAGCCCACGGGGCTGCCCCGCCGAGTGCTTTAAAACCCCAGGAATTCAAAGGATAATGCTGAAAAATGAAATACTGATTTTTTTTTTCTCATTCTCTAGTTCTTCTGAGCCAACTACTATTTGATAACAGAGTGGGAAAAGGCTTGGGGCGATTCCTGGTTTCCTCATTGTTGTTTTCTCCTTGTGAAAACAGAGCCCCCTCTGCTTTTACAGCAAAGCAACCTAAAAATACAGTGAATTTCTAGAACTGCCACAGTGGTGGAGACCCAGCATCCCACAGCAGTGTTGTAGGAGCCATTTGTTTGCAGAAGAAAATTTTGGAGACTTCGCTTATCTTTCCAGATGGTGTTTGTAAAGTAGTCACAGCAAGGCACTAAGGGAGGACAATTTATCCGGGGATGGTAAACATCAGACTCTTAAATGGCTCATTATCGTGTTACAGAAAGGGGTGTAAACTTGTTTATAAAATGGCTCGTTTTTTCTGGCACAACTGAGGGTGTTTATCTGAGTTACTGATAGAAATACATATAATCCTGAAAACAGTAACGTGGCTCCAGGCCCTGCTCAGCAGCCAGTAAATCCCCCACCTGCAGGACTTAGCATGAACCTCTCCACCCCCAGTGCTATTTGTGGACAGGAAAAAGAAAACATTTTACATTAGTTTTTTCAGTTTTCCCACTTTCCCCCCCCCAAATTTATGGAAATTACATTGGGAAATAAACAAATAAACACGCCAGAGGACTTTTTTAGCCCCTAGGACCACGCTGGAAGGTTTTTTTTCTTCAACCATCAGACCTTACAGCCAGGTTTTTTGTCACCCTGTACATTTGTGCTGTCCTGACCATGCCAAGTGTCTGTGCCCTTGACTGGGTTTCAAACAAATGCATGTTCTCCTAGCAGTGGCCTCCTAGTCCATGGGATTTGGGGTTTTTCAAACCTGTTTAATGTGTACAGGGGTGGAGAGGGGACCCACTAAGGAGGATTCATGGGTTGGGAGAGCAAGACCCAAGGCATGGCTCAGGGGTCAAGGAATGGTTTGGGTTGAAAGGGACCTTAAAGACCATCTCATTCCACCTCCTGCCATGGGCAGGGACACCTCCCACCAGCCCAGGTTGCTCCAAGTTCCATCCAACCTGGCCTCGGACACTTCCAGGGATCCAGGGGCAGCCACAGCTCCCCTGGGCAACCTGAGCCAGGGCCTCACCACCCTCCCAGGGAAGGATTTCTTCCCAATATCCCATCTGACCCTGCCCTCTGGCAGTGGGAAGCCATTCCCTGTGTCCTGTCCCTCCATCCCTTGTCCCAAGTCCCTCTCCAGCTCTCCTGGAGCCCCTTTAGGCCCTGCAAGGGGCTCTCAGCTCTCCCTGGAGCCTTCTCTTCTCAGGGTGAACCCCCCCAGCTCTCCCAGCCTAGCTCCAGAGCAGAGGGATCCAGCTCTTGGAGCATCTCCATGGCCTCCTCTGGACTCTCTCCAGCAGCTCCACATCCCTCTTACGTTGGGGGCCCCAGAGCTGGATGCAGAATCCCCCCCTCACCTGCTGCCCCCACTGCTGGGGGTCAGCCCAGGACACAATTGGCTTTTTGGGCTGCGAGTCTCCTCCTGGGCCGGTGGGGATGTGCAGCAGGGAGTGTGGATGGTGTTTGTGGCAGCCCTTGGGACACATGTCACCCATGGCTGAGCTGTGACTCATCCCCAAACCTCTCAGGGCCAGCTGGTCCCCGTTGCACTGTCCTGACCCACCCCGGGGTGTTCCCATGGGCATAAATAAATGGGGTGCAGAGGGTTGGGTTATCCCATGTGCTTCAGCCTCTGGGTGCTGGTGGGGTGGCAGTGGTGCCTCACAGGAGGTTCTGGGCTGCAGGTAGCAAAGGAGGGGGTGCTGCAGGATTGGGCTTTGCTTGTGCTGTGATGGGTTTGGACTGTGTGTGGGTCTGGTTTCCTGAGCTGCTGGGTGCTGGCTCATCTCCCCTGGTGCTAACACAACTCCAACAGTGTGGGCCAGCCCTGGGCTCACTTGGCACCATCTGTCCCCTGCTCATTTCCTTTGTCACACGAGCCCCTTGTTCCTCACTAATCCCTGCTCCAGGGCCCCCGTGCCGGGCACTGGGAGCACTTGGCTGAGCATCACCTGGCTCTGCTGGTTCTTGCTGAGTGAAGCTGATTTACACTTGCTGGTGGCCATTCTGGTTGTCTTCTCACTTGGATTTATGTCCCTATTGATCTCTCTGGTGTTTTTACAGTGTGACCTGTTATGTGGCTGAATCTTGCAGGGCAGGTTTACGGGTAAACTTAACTTATAGCTCCTTGAGCTGTGTTTGAATGCTGCAGATGGTCAGGGGGTCCCACTGCTGCCTCCCAGGTTCTGGGTATCTGTAGGGCTGAGATCTCTTAGGAGCAACTTGACTTTACTTGAAACACCCCCAGTTGTATCTGTCCTTGTTAACTCAGCCCTGAGTATGGTGGGGAAACAACTGCATCCCTCTGGAGTGATTCCCCAGGAGACTCCAGGTTTGCAGATGCTCTCCCAGAGCAGAGGGAGGGGCCGAGCCCCAGGGCCAGGGTGACCTCAGACACTCTTTGTCCCCCAGCACCACGTGTCTGTATGCAACAGCCAAGAACATCCTTCCCCCTCTTCCTCAGCCCACGGGAGGTTATTTTCTGTGCAGGGATGAAGTGCCAGCTCTGGGTGAGGTGACTGTCCCAGCAGTCTCAGACAGGACCCTGCCACCCTCCCATCTGTGCTGGTTAAACAGAACCAGCACCACTGGTACCTCCCAAATCACCCCTGTTATTTTGGAGGCTGATTCATTTACGTGTTGCCTCAGAGCACCAAAAATATCAGAGCAAACTGAATTTCCTTCCAAGTCAAGGCCAGGCACTTCTGAGCAAGAAGCTGCTCCCATTTGCCTGCTGGTAATTGCTGATGCTGGACTGGGGGGTGAGATGCTCATCCATGTTGTGCCACAGGAGGTGTGTCCAAACACTGCAGCTCACGTGTGTCACAGCATAAAGGAGTTACCTGGCTTAGCTGGGCTGCCAAAATTTAAGAAGGCAATAAATAGCAGATCAGAGCTTTATGACTGATTTCTCAGCAGGATAATCAATGGGCAGGAGTCTGCCTTTAATTCAGAACCCTCAGGGGTCCCAAGTCTTGGAGAGCTGGGGCAGAGCCCCGTGGAACCACAGGGGTGATTCATGCCCAGGGCAGCTCCTGTCTCTGGGCCTGAACTGCTTTTACCTATTGGAGAGGCAAAGAGTTTGATCTGGTTTATATATAGCAGCTGCTGTAAATGTGCCAGGATGTGCCAGGCCTGGAGCAGGGGCTGCTCACCCCATCCCCATGGCCAGGGAGGCTGGTCCCAGGGTGAGACACCTCTCGTGGGGTGGTGGGACTGGGCTGTCTGTGTCCCACCCCCTCTGGTGTGGGAACTGGGGGAGACAGAGGGGCTGGGCTGAGCCCCTCACACAGCCTGTGTTCGGCTCTTGGCTCCTCTTTTTGGAAGCAACAATCGACCAGAGATGCTGGTGGCTTCAGAGTTGTGGTATGTGGGAGCTGGGCATGGGCTTAAGTCCTGTGTTTGATCCCTGGAGTCATCCCACTATCTGTGTGGACACAAAGGGGTCAGAGCAGGACCAGGTGCTGCAAAAGACCCCGAAAAGCCAGGAAGCATTTTCATACTCAGGGCAACATCCCCTTTGAGGCCTCCCAGTGTAGCCTTGTGGGGTGGTGCCCACCCCCAGCACCTCCCTCCATGGCCCTGCTGGCACCTTCCCTTCCTTTCTGCTCCCCTTCCCAGATCCACAGTGCTGGCTCTGCCTCCCTTCTCGCCCCCTGTGCTCCCTCCTCTCCATCACGCGAGGACAGAGCTTTCCCTGTCTCTCTGACCCCTCAGCACCCACGCCTGTCTCTGCTCCATCAGCCACCGACACGGCACGATGGCTTCGTCCCAGCGAGAGGAAGAGCAGACGGGCAGGAGCAAAGCTGGTGCTGCTCCCTCCAGCTCCCCTCCTGCTCCCTCTCCCGCCGGGAGAGGAATGAGCAGAGTCATGGGGCTGCAGAAACCTGAGCCCGGCGCTGATCGCTGGTGGCAGCTGGAGGCAGAGCCACCTCCGCCGCGCCACGGGCCGGGCACAGCGAGGGGACACGGCGGTGCTGCGGGTGGGAGGCTCCAGGAAAAGCGTGGAGCAGGCAGCACCCCCTGCACTGAAGGGCTGGACAGCAGCGTTGCTGCTGGAGGGGCTGGAGCCCCACTACACATCCCATAGCACAGGCTTGTCCTAACAGCTCTGCGAAACCCTGTTCCCAGGGAAACTGAGGCCACCGTGAGCAACAAGCTCCTGTGAGTCCTCAGAGCTGCCAGAAGGTGAGGTGGGAAGGACCCCCACGGGTGCTGTGGGTCCTGCCTGAGCATGTCTGAATGATGCTCCAGGGAGTTCAACTCAGTGATCCCGATGGGCCTCTCCCAGTGGGAGGTGTTCTGTGACCCCATGCACCAGTGCATCCCTGCTGGGACTTGGGGTGATAGAGCCAGATACAGCCCCAGTTTCTGGCTTGAGCTTTGAGGCCACTGGTATCGAGGAGCAAGTTTCTAGAGCTGCTCGAGTAGAGCATGAAATGGGTGTAAATCCAGATAATTCCATGAGGAGCAGCAGTGGTGGTACCTGCTGCCCAGGCACCATCCCAGCCCCTCACAGAGACATGTGGGGGCAAAAATTCTCTTCTTGCTGGCTTTGATGAGGTCCCATCCTTGGGTCCAGCAGGAGTGGGAGGGGATGGGCTGTGCCCTTCTAGAGTGGCTGCTCTGGGCTCTGATTTGCATCCCTTTGGGCCACAAGCTGGGTTGGAGCTGGACTCCACTTTGCAGTGATGTGACTCAGTCCATGCTATTAAATAACCTTGTACAGCAATGGCAAAAGCCTCCCTAAAACAGAATCACAGAATCCTTCGGGTTGGAAAACCCCTCTGAGATCATCAAGTCCAACCATTCCCCAGCACTGCCAAGGCCACCACTAACCCATGGCCCCAAGTGTCACATATACATACGCATCCCTCAGGGATGGGGACTCCACCACTGCCCTGGGCAGCTCTGCCAGGGCTGGACAACCATTTCTTGTAGAGAAATTTTCCCAATATCCAACCTAAACTTCCCCTGGCACAACTTGAGGCCATTTCCTCTCCTCCTGTCCCTTGTTCCTGGGAGCAGAGCCTGACACCCCCCCAGCTCCCCCCTCCTGTCAGGGAGTTGCAGAGAGTGAGAAGGTCCCTCTGAGCCTCCTTTTCTCCAGGCTGAGCCCCCCCAGCTCCCCTGTGCTCCAGACCACAGATTTAAATACAAAAATTGATGCTTTGTCCACTTGATTTTCTTTTTAAAAGTTGCCCTTTCTGAAAGGCAGTAGGTTGCTGCCATCCCTGCAGCAGCTGGATTTTGAATGAGCACCAAAGCCATGGTGCCAAAATTCAATTCAGCAGTGACAGCAAGGGACTGTGGAGGTTTCTAAAATGCAGTTACACTGCTCTGCTCAAAATCAAGACCTCCCTGTGCCATTGCTTTATCCCCTGGCTTCACCATCACCACAGGAACGTCGCGATACCATTATGCACCCAGAGTGTCTCTTCCCATCCGGGCTGTAAATGTCCAGTTCTCCCCAGCCACAAAGGGTTGAGGGTTTACAGCTCTCAGCACAGCAGAGCTGAGGCTCTGAGGAGTATTGATCCTAAAGCTTTTCAGGATCAGGTGCTCGGCAGCATCATGGGAAGTTTTGGGTTGCCAGAGGGATGCTTGTTTTGGGGAGGGTGAGGCACAGAGGTCCAGTGATCCCAGTATCCCTGCAAAGCAAGACTGAGCATTGAGGAATATTGGGCTCATCTCCAGCACAAGCTGGGGGTTATGGGTCAATATCAAGGCAAATCAAGGTGAACCAAGGTACAGGGGCTCAAAGCAAGAACCTTCCTGGTGTTGAGGAACTCTGTGTCAGGTGCCTCAACCTCTCTCAGGGCATGGCAGACACACCCTCCGGGTGCAGCCACCCCTCTCCTCCCCACTTTCCCCTCTCCAACCATTTTTGTTGTTCTGCTGCAGAGGAGCCATCCTTAGCTGTCCTAAACCACTCAGCCTATTCCTGTCTGGGGATTCCTCCCGACCCCTGTAACATTAGAAAGTGCCATTATTGCTTTGCTTTTTGGCTCAAGGTAAGACTTTAAGCCCTTGCTGTCGGGAGCAGAGCCACCCAGCACTGCAGGTTCCTTGTGTTCCCTGTGGCTGGGTGCTGTGACATGGCCATGACCCTGCAGGACTCAGATCCTCTGGCTGAGGAACCTCTTCCTTTGGGCACCACACGTCCCTCACGTGAGGAGCAGGAGGGAAGCTGTTGCTGCCCTGCCAAGGGGAGGAAGCTGGAGCGGTGCCACTGCTGCCCAAGGTGTTTTGTTTTTGTTGAACAGCCGTGCTCTAGGTTGTGAAATTTCGTGTCTAACACATCCAGCTGGTGCCAGGGACACCAACTGCTCAGCTCATATGGTGCTCAGCTTCACAGGGCCTTCTGATCAGAGGTGGAATGGGATCTGGGAGGAGAAAAGCTCACTCGGTGCTCTAACTTACCCTAACCTCGCCCCAGCCAGGTGAGGGAGGGGATTGTCCTGCTCTGCTCTGCACTGGGGTGGCCTCCCCTGCAATATTGTGGCAGTTTTGGGCACTTGGTGTGTTCAGCTGGAGGAGACTGAGGGGAGACCTCACTGCAGTTACAGCTGCCTGGGGAGGGGCAGAGGAGGGGCAGGGACTGAGCTCTGCTCTGGGGGGACCAGGGACAGGACCCCAGGGAATGGCTGGAGCTGTGTTAGGGCAGAGTTAGGCTGGGTATTCGAAAGAGATTCTTCCCCCAGAGGGTGGTTGGCACTGACCAGGCTCCCCAGGGCAGTGGGCACAGCCCCAAGGCTGCCAGAGCTCCAGGAATGTTTGGATGATCCTCTGGGGCACAGGGTGTGACTCTTGGGGATGGGTCTGTGCAGGGCTAAGGGTTGGACTGGATGATCCCTGTGGGTCCCTTCCAACTCAGCACATTGGGAACACATGGGATGCTCTGTCCGTGAGTGCTCCACACATAATAACCCTTCACGCCAGCCCAACATTCCTGCAACAAACCCATTCCCAAAAACCCCACCAAGATCCTGCCACCGAAATGCCCCCCAACCCCCCGCTGTCCCCTCAGGCTGGGCGCGGCCGGCCCGGAAGCAGAATGCGAGGATGGCCAGCCTGCCCTTCATCCCGGGCCCCGAGAACCTGCGCCCCTTCACCCCGGCCTCGCTGGCCGCCATCGAGCAGCGCATGGCCGAGGCCGAGGCGCTCCGGATAAAGAGGCAGCATGTGGAGATGCCCGAGGAAGAGGAGGTCAAGCCCAGCAGTGACCTGGAAGCCGGCAAGAACCTGCCCCTCATCTACGGCGACCCCCCCCCCGGAGCTCATCGGGACCCCGCTGGAGGACCTGGACCCTTTCTACAAGGACAAGAAGGTGAGGGGCAAAGCTCAGCCCATGGGTAGGCTTGGTGTTAGGTGTAAGTCCCAAGAAAAAGACCAAAGCAGGGACCTTCTCTGCCTTTTACCATGCCCCATCTTGATGATCCACAGCCCCAGACTGTGGTTGCTTCTCCCTGTTCCTTGGGAAAGCCCCAAGCCTTTGGAGGTGCAAACATGCGTAGAGGTCTCTTGTCTAACAGCAGCTCTGTGGGTGTGTCAGGGGCGTGCAGAAGGGTTAACCCATCTTCTTCCCCTCTTTTCTCCACAGACATTCATAGTCCTCAACAAAGGGAAGTCCATCTTCCGCTTCTCGGCCACCCCTGCCCTCTACATGCTGGGGCCCTTCCACCCCATCCGCAGAGGAGCCATCAAAGTGCTCGTCCATTCATATCCTTGATCTCTGGGATGCTGCTCTGCTGCTCAAACCCTGGTGCTCAGGGTGCAAACAGACCTGGGAGAGGGCTGAGAGAAGGGTTTCATTATGGTGTGGTGAGGAAACCTCTTGGGCTGCCCCCCAACGTGGTCAGGACCCACTGACCAGCCATCCAGTTCTTTAGGAGTGGGAGATTGAAGGCTTTGAGCACCTTGGTGGCACCAAGAGCTCAGCCTTGGTTGGAGAAGGGAGGAATCTGGTTGGTTGAAGAAGGGAAGAAATCTAAGTGGTGGAGCTTCCTAGGAAGAGGTTGAAGGTGTTTGAGGTTCGGAGAGACTTGGAAAGGAAGGGAAATGTTTATGGGTCAGGGGATCCTGTCCCACCTGGGAAGTGGGTGAGTTGGGGAGCTCAAAGGATTATTTGGGAGAGGGAAGGGAGAGGAACTGGGACACTGCAGTGCAGGGGAGGAGACAACTTGGGCAGTGCTGGGGCTTTTGATGTGAGACAAGCAGAGATGGAAAGGCAGGAAAGGACCCCAAGAGCAAGAGGGGCACTAGGGTGGGTGGGAAGTGATCCCAGCAGAGCTCTGGTGGCTGCCGCAGTCCGAAAAGGGGGGGGACCGTGGCATAAGCACGGGTCCAGGACACGAGGGTGGGATGCAGGTAGAATGATTTATTCAGGCGTGCACAGGATTCTTATCGGTTCAGGCAGGGAAAGGACCAGAACATCGGGTGGGGTTTCAGACAGACAAACAGGGGAGCAAATCAGGATAAAGGCACAGGTGAAAGAGGGAGGAACGTGGGAGGAACCGGGGAGAGAAGGGGCGAATGGAGGCTGTTTCCTCTCTGCAGTTCCTCCAGGCAATCGACAGAGAAACAGGGGAGCAGGGAGGCAAACAGACCGGGATATGCCCGGAAGATACAAATTCTGGGGGAACATACAATGTGTGTGTACATAATAACTATAAAGTCTGCATCATAAAGTCCGTTCAATCACTGTGCATCCTTTTCCACTTCTGAGATTTTCCCCATTCTGATTCCTGGTCCTTCACAGGTGGCAGCAGGGGTTGGTGGCCAGGAGTGGGGTAGAAAAAGAGGGGGTGTTTGTGGCAGAGGGGTCAGAGAGGCAGGGAAAGCTGTATCCTGGGATGATGGAGAGCAAAGAGCACAGGGGGCAAGAAGGGAGGCAGAGCCAGCACCAGGGAGCCAGGAAGGGGAGCAGAAAGGAAGGGAAGAGGCCAGGATCACACATGGGAGCAGAGGGTCCAAGGGAGAAGTATAGGCACAGGAGGAGCAGGTCAGGGTGAGGGAGCAGGTCAGGTGGGAGCCAGGACAGAAGGAGCAGGGATGCTTGGCTTCATAACCGTGGGAAGGGGATGATCCAGGCAACAGACACAGCATTTCTCCTTGACCAGGTTTTAAATTATTCAGCATGTTCATCATGATCACCATTTTAACCAACTGTGTGTTTATGACCATGAACAACCCCCCGGCGTGGTCCAAGAATGTGGAGTAAGTCCCTGTGACCTCCCCCGGCCATGGGGGCCACCCCAGCTTGACAGGACCAAGGCTGAGAGAGGAGTGTTGAGTTCCAGGCACCCTTCAGAGCAGGAGGGGTATCACTGGAAAATGCTGGTGACGCTCTTGATCTCAGGAGGAATCTATGTCAGGCATTGCAAAGAGTGTTTCAGAGCTACCCAAAACGTGGTAGGGGCCCCATGACAGGAGTCCACTGTAGAGCAGGTTGGGTTGGGTTGGGTCATTGGTGACATTCTGGAGAGGGTGAGCAGATCCACCTGTCCAAGGATCATGGACAACCTGTCCCAGGTGAGAGGGGGCTATCCAGCATTTCCTGCTGTGGTTCTGCACAGTCAGGTCTCAGTGGGGCTTTACAGAGAGCATGGTGGTGTTGGGACATCAGCAGGGATCAGAGGTGTTGCAGAATAGTCCCCAGAGGGATGGGTACCTCAAGATGTCCCAACTGACCTTATGAGGTGAGGTGAAAAACTCCCCCAGTGCTGAAGCACCCCAGAAACTCAGCAGCCCCCCAGAGTCCGCTCCCCAGGGTGGTCCCACTGTCAGGGGTAAATAAAACCTCATCCCTTGGACCTTGGGGAGCATCCCCCGAGTCACTGCTCCCATTCCAGATACGCCTTCACTGGGATATACACCTTTGAGTCCCTCATCAAGATCCTGTCGAGAGGTTTCTGCATCGACGACTTCACATTCCTGCGCGACCCGTGGAACTGGCTGGACTTCATGGTCATCTCCATGGCGTGAGTTTGGTGGGATGGGGGATGACAGGAGGTGTGGACACTGCTGAGTGCCTGGCAGAGACCCTGAAGCCCTTTCCTCTCCTGTCCTGCAGCTACATCACCGAGTTTGTGGACCTGGGGAACATCTCTGCTCTCAGGACCTTTCGCGTCCTCCGCGCCTTGAAAACCATCACCGTCATACCAGGTGGGACTTAACGAAGGGCTCTCCCCTCTGTGTCCTCCCCTGAGGTCAGATGTTTCCACCTTTCACAGCAATTCCTTGTTCTTTTGACAGCTCTAAGAGAAAACAGAGGAAATAAGGTATTCCATGCTTACAATTTTCCACGAAATTCAGCTTTTGGGTTGTTTGGCAGGAGAAGCCCCTGCTGAGCCAGACATCATTTTTAGGGCTCCTTGGAGATGCCTTAAGGGGGTTTGTGCTCACAGTGTGCTTATGGGCTCGATAAACCAAATAGCTCAATTCTTGGAGCCACAAACTCAGTTTTTGTCCCCACTGCTGAGTTTGCTTGGATTGAGATATTTAATGGGTATTAGTGCAAGAGCCACATGGTGAGTGTTTAATATCACCCCAGACCTCCTGCCTGTGGTGTGAGGAGCACATTACCAATTATCTCTGATGGCTGTTCCCCAAATCTGATACCACCCTGCTTTGGTACCAGCTGATGCAACCAGTGATCCCACAGAAGGGATCACTCAGACCCCTTGAAGAAGCACGAGACTGAACTGGAACTGATAATCCCTTGCGGTGAATAAATTCTCGTGTCCCTGCAGCCTCCAGATCTTTAGGGTTCACATCTGAACATTTTTTGCCTTCATCAAACAGGCTAAAAATTGCATTTAGCAAAATGTAAACTGCTGCTTTTTTAGGGAATGACATCCCCCAGAGGCCCTGCAGAAATAGCAGTTGCAAAAATAAGCTGAGAGAGAATGACTGACCTTGGCCATTTCCCAACACAGACAAACCCTTGGAGAACAGGGTTTTACCTCAATAGTTTGGGGAGCAAGGAGCAAGCGTGATGAGAGGGCTGAAAATCATGTCTTTGGAGAACTGCCTCCACATGAGAAAGCTCTGTGCCCAGAGATGCTTTTAGGATCAATGTTGGGATGTCCCAGCATCACCCATCACCCGTGCAGACCTTGGGTGATGGGAACACCATCCTCCCTGGCAAAAGGCCACCAAGGATCCATGGATAAGCCTCCTCTGTGGAGGAAGCAGCGATGCTGGGAGGGGGAGATGAGTTAATCCAGATGCTTAATGCAGATGGCATTTTGTCACCTTCACTTGGACACACTGGGGATTCTCCAGCTTGAAGGGTCAGGATGGAGGGTCTGGCTGGGTTCCTGACCACCCAAGGGACAGCAGCACATGTGGTGTTGGACCACAGAGGCTTTCCTGGAGCTGAGGGAGGTGCTCAGCATCGTGCAGCTGGGCCAGCAAGAGTTTTTCCATGTGCCACTGCAGTGGTTCGGGCCAAAAAAGGCCAGACTGTGACATCTGGGGGAAACAGAAAGTCCAAAGGCATTGACAGGCTGGGGTGAGCTTTGGCTCGTGATGTCTCAAGATTCGGATGGGGAGGCTTGGCCAGCACCAGTCCAAGGGAGAGAGTTTTGGGAGAACGGTTTTTACTGCTCAGCAATGTGTGGGGACAGAGGGACAACTGGGATGTGACACAGGACACAGAGCTGGGGTTCTGAGCCCATGGGAGGGGAACTTGGTGACGCCACATATCCCCACCAGATCCGGCAGCTTTTGGGAACGCCACAGCATGTTCCCCCACGATTAGCAAAGGAGCAATTAGCTCAGTGGTGACACAACTTCTCCTCAGGGCTGAAGACGATCGTTGGGGCTCTGATCCAGTCGGTGAAGAAGCTCTCAGATGTCATGATCCTCACGGTTTTCTGCCTGAGCGTGTTCGCCCTGATCGGCCTCCAGCTCTTCATGGGCAACCTCCGGCAGAAGTGTGTGCGGTGGCCCCCTCCCAACATCACCTTCCTGGGGGACTTGGAGCTGGACAATGACACGTTGGTCAACTCAACATTTTACGACTTTGTGGATGACTTTGCCAGCAACTTCACCGGCAACTTCACCGGCAACTTCACCAGCAACAGCACCTTTGATTTCGAGGCCTACATCAGTGATGAAGGTAAGTAAATGCTCATGCAACCCCTTCTCTCCACACCCATCGCCCTGGTTGGCTCCTCTGTTTCCCTGCTCTTCCTGTGCCAGAACAAGATGGTTTGCTCACACAGACCTTCCTGCCTGGGTGCTTTGCAAGGAGATGTGGCTGGTGGGTGAAACAGGTTGTGTACACACACAGGAGGCACCGATGGGATCAAATCCATCTTGACAGGGAAAATGTG
Organism: Corapipo altera; assembly: GCF_003945725.1. NCBI lineage: Eukaryota > Metazoa > Chordata > Aves > Passeriformes > Pipridae > Corapipo > Corapipo altera. The sequence continues at coordinate 54,697 of NW_020885022.1, read as the reverse complement.
GTCCTCCTGGACAATCTAAACTCCTCCAGAAATGTTTCACCATTGGATAAACCAGTGTCTCCATCTCTCACTTGCTCGTGAGGGCACAATCTCCCACTGGGGTGGTCAAAGCAGGGAGACCAAACCCTGCAGGAGCAGATGGGACTTCAGATGGAAACAGAGAGGGAAGGATGCAGGAATGACATTTCTCACCCACTTTCACAGCTGCATCATAGCTGGGTCCTTCCCCAGGTCCACAGTGAGCATTGCAACACCACGACAGCCACAGGAGGGGAAGGAGGGAGAGGTGGGACCAGCACAGGTGCTCAGGCAGTCATCCAAAACTGCTACTTTCCGATCCCTTCTTTGAAAATTTGGTCCCAAAGTGTGGGATTTTGTTTGTTCTTTGGTTTTGAGTTTTTGGGTCTGCACTGGAGTTCTAAGGAAGAGCTCTAAGGAGCCCTGGTCTGTGAGCAGGGTGAGCTTCTCCACTGGGGAGGGGATGGGAGCAACAGGAGGAAGGCAAAAGCCATGGAGCAGTAGCAGTTTCACAAGGTTTTTCTGGGACTCCTGCAGTCCCCCATGCTCACTGTTCCCTGTGAATGCCCTGCTTTTCCCAGCAAAACAGGCCAACCATGATCCTTTGACCACATGTTAACCCAGTTTCCCAGGACCCCTGACCCTGGCCAGCTCCAAAGCTGTTCATGGGCTTGGGAGTCCTGATTAAACACTGCCATGAACTAGCACCAACACAAAGAGTAAAGTCAGAAGAGATACCCCAATGTCCAATGCTGGGATTCAGTGACATTCCCTGGGACTCAAGGAATTTCCCTGACAGCAAGTTGCTACCAAGAATTTGAAAATCAATGTCTGTATTTATTTATATATTTATTTATTGTTATGTCTTGCTCTTTCCCCAACTCCAAAGCCAATTTCTACTTCCTGGAGGGAGCCCTCGATGCCCTGCTCTGCGGGAACAGCAGCGATGCTGGGTGAGTGCAGTCCCTGCTGGGGGCTGAGGGCCCCTCTGGATCCCTGGGAGGGGATGAGGGAGGTGGTGCAGCCAGCTTGGGATGGGACGGGGCTGGGAATGTTGCTCTGCAGGTGAATAGTCTGGGAATCCTAATGGATCAACCTGGGGTGGTATCGGTCTGGGAATCCCAGTGGATCAGCCTGAGGGGGGGTATCAGTCTGGGAATCCCAAAGGTATCAGCTTGGGGGGGGGGAATATCTGTTGGAGCATCCCAATGGTATCAGCTTGAGCAGATATGGATCCAGGCATCCTGACTGTATCAGCTTGGAGGGGGTATCAGTCCAAGCATCCCAACTGCATCAGCTTGGGCGGGTATGGGTTGGAACATCCTGCTGGTATCAGTTTGGGGGAGTATCAGTCTGGCCATCCTGACTGTATCAGCTTGGGGGGGGTTTGGTCCAGGTACCCTGGTGGTGTCAGCTTTGGGGAAGGTGGTATCAGTCCAGGCATCCAACTGTATCACATTTGGGGGGTATCACTCTGGGCATCCCAACTGTATCAGCTGGGGGGGTTGTTGATGAGAGCATCCCAATGGTATCAGCTTGAGGTGGTGTCTCTCAGGGCATCCTGACTGTATCAGCTGTGGGGAAGGTGATATCAGTCCAGGCATCCAAACTGTACCAGCCTGGTCCCCCCAGTGCATCTCCACATCCCCAGGGCTGGAGGGTCTGGCTGTGGGTGCCAGAAGGGGCAGTCTGGGGGGCTCACACCAGCTGCCCCCACGGCTCCTTTGGCAGGAAGTGCCCCGAAGGGTACGAGTGCATGAAGGCAGGGAGGAACCCCAACTACGGCTACACCAGCTACGACACCTTCAGCTGGGCCTTCCTGGCCCTCTTCCGCCTCATGACACAGGACTACTGGGAGAACCTCTTCCAGCTGGTAGGCACCACATTTCTGTCCTTGTGCAAGAGCTCCTCTTGTTTTGGTGCTGCCCCTGGTCTGAGACAGGTGAAAAGTCATTGACTGGAAACTTGTGGGTCCTTGTCTTGCGGTTTATGGATCCAGCCAGGATCAGCAGAGGTGGTGCATGGTCCCATCCAGTTCCCTGACCTGAGAGTGCAGTTTATTTTCCAGGGCAAAGCCCGGGTGTGCTGCAGTGGTGCTGTCAGCTCTGTCATGGAAATCAGGGATTTATAAGGGTATTTATTGCAGCTCTGGCTTGAGCTGAGGGAGAGGGTAAGGAGGACAAGACATGTCACTTGTGCCCTCATTGAGTCATCCTCTAGGGAGACACCACAAAACCTGGGTCCAGAGGCTACTCAGGTAAAAGGAATCCTATGTCTAAGGCTACCCGTGTCCTCTGGAAAGGATTATACCCAGATCCAGAGTGAGAAAAGGACCACCTTGTCCCAAGGGTGAGACCTGAGAAGTTGGGGGCTGAGGGACATCAGCCCCTCACAGCAAAGCGAGTCACTGATGAAATACTGTCCCACCTCCACACATGCTCACAGCCCTGGGAACAAGAGGGCTGTGCTGAGAATTATGGCTGCTTCCTACAATTCCTAACCCAGTGCTGCAGGAAGGTCCACTGGGCAATGACCAGCCCTTAGGGAAGATGGGAGCAAAGTATTTTCCTCCTCCCACAAATGGGAGGGTGTCCCAGTGCAGGACATTTCCTTGGAATCATCGCCAAAGCGATGCCGTGACAACCCTGCCTCCTCTTCCCACAGACACTGCGTTCAGCAGGGAAAACCTACATGATCTTCTTCGTGGTGGTCATATTTCTTGGTTCCTTCTACCTCATCAACCTCATCCTCGCAGTGGTGGCCATGGCTTACGCTGAACAGAACGATGCCACGCTGCTGGAGGAGCAGCAGAAGGAGGAGGAATTCCAGCAGCTCATGGAGCAGCTGAAGAAGCAACAAGAGGAGCAAGAAAAGATGGTTGGTGGGAAGTGTGGAGGCCGAAATCTCAGGAATGGGGGAGAAAAGGGAGGCAGCAACGAGTGTGATGGTGCATCAATTTATGTAAAATCCAAGCATGAGGCCCATTTGGTTCATAGGAAGGGAAGATAATCACTGAGTAACTATTTTGTGGGTCACAGATGAATCAAAAAGTTGAGATACAATCCTGTGGGGTAAAAAAATAAGACTGAAAATATTTAATTTCCACATCCAAATCCCAGGATGGGGAGCACTGGGAGGCAGCAGAGAGGAGCAGCATGGAGGGGGGGTGTTGTTTGAGAGGAGGAGGTGAGGGACAAGGCATGAATGTCAGCAGAACAAACAGTGAATCTCCCTGGAGCACATCAGGAGCCTGGCAGGGAGCTCAGGCACAGAGTCATCAGGGTACAGAGGTGGTGCCCAAGGAAGATGGGGCAGCTGCAGCAAAGCTCAATGTGTTTGCAAACGGTTTGCTTTGGCCTGAAGACAGAAGAAAGGGCTTGAGAGACCCTGAGTCTCACTGGGGAAGTTCTGGTGCCCTCTTGGGAGCCAAGGAAACCTGGTATGGTGGAAGGTGTCCCTGCTCATTGCAGGAGGGTTGGAAATGAATGCTCTTTGAGGTTCCTTCTTCAAACCATTCTGGGATTCCATAAATACCAGGTTGGAAGGGTCCTCCAGGATCATCTGTTCCAACCTTTTTTGGCAAAAGCATGACCTGGACAAGAGACATTTGCTCTGTCATGATCCCAGGGTGTTACCTTAGCCCCTTTTTGGTCCTTGGGTGTGTTTTTTCAGCGCAACATGCCTGTAAAAACATGGCCAAAAGCCTCTGTGATGTCTGGGGCCATCTCTAATCATCATTTTGATCTATGTCAGCAACATCCACAGGAGCCATCCCTGCAAATCTGTTAGTTTGGGCAAAACACCAGCTCCCTTGCATGCAGAGAGACACAAAACAATGTTTGACTGTCTCTAGAGCTTATCTCTGCTGAGCCACAACATCCTCTGAGGAAGTGGCTTGTTTTTATCTGGCTGCTCCTGTTTGCAGGATGGGGCTGGGCAAGCCCTGCCCGAGGGACTCCAGGGTTGGGGGGTCAGGATGAGCAAATTAACCAGGAGTTGGCCAGAGGCTTTGTTAAGGGATGTTATTCCTTTCTAGTCCCATAGACAAATTAAAAAGACAGAGAGAATAAGGCTGAGTGTGAGGGTAAAGCACCTATGAGAAATGGGGGCTTGGATCTGTTTAATATGCCATGACTGAGTGTGGAAACTGTGTTAGATCTCAGTGATGTGCAGTGGGAATAGAGATGTCCCCAGTCCTCTGTGGCATCCTTAGGGTGTAGTAAACTTCAGATGTTAATAGCAGTGTCAGAAAGAAAAGGAAAAAAAAAATAATTTGTTGTGCAACAATACAACATCTAGGGGGGGGAAGTAATTAAATTTTGATTCAAACATTCACAAATTCAGTGCAAGTCCAAAAATCTTGGAGATCACACTTCAGAATTATCGTTGAAGATTCTTCTTTCCCATTTGGAATGAAAGCATGTTTCAAAGGCTAAATTTTCCTGCAAGACAGATCTGAGAAGGTTTGCATAGTTTTGTCCTTATGAATTATTCCTCTTGACCAAATTTGAACAGATTTAATTCATCAGTGCAAGTGAAAGGGAAAGGCTTGGAACTGCTGGTGAGCTACTGCAAAGAGGTGTAGAATTCCAGGATGGTTTGGGTGGGAAGGGACCTTAAACCCCATCCAGTCCCATGGGCAGGGACACCTTCCACTAGCCCAGGTTGCTCCAAGCCCCATCCAACCTGGCCTTGGACACTTCCAGGGCTGGAAGGGGTTTTCCCAAGCCCTCCCCAGCCTGGTGCCCATTGTGGGATGGTCCCAGGGGCTGTGGCAGGGGCTGATGGGGCTGTGGGTTGTTGTGCAGTTGCAGGACCGGCGGTCCAGCAGCGGTTCCCTGCCCAGCACTGTGGCCGAGAAGGAGCAGAAGGAGCTCGACTCAGACCTCAACAGTGACCAGGACAAGGCCAAGGACTGCAACGGGCAGGTGATCCCCAAGATCACCCTGCAGAGATCTGACACAGTGATTGATGTAAGTGCTTGGCTCTGCCTCTACCATCCCCCGAGGGTGCCCACCCTGACAAACCCCCCTGGAGGGACAGGCCTGTGCCCAGCTCATTGTGGGTTGGGTCCTACAAGCCTCCAGCCCACCTGGGGTTCCCACCTTGCACCCGGAGGTCTCTCCACACTGTGCCCTTTTCTCTGCCTGCTATCCTTCAGAGCATTAAACAGCTTCTCCCCTTCCATCCCTTCTCCCCTTCTAGTTCAACCCAACTTTTGAGCCAGAGAAACAGGACCACAACCACCTCACTGTGGGCAACCAAGACGGGCCAGGACTTGAGAAGAGGGTGGGAAGTGCCATCAGTGTCATCTCCAACGCTGTAGAAGGTACATTTCCTCCAGCCTGGGTGAGGGCTGTGGGTGCCCTGTGGTGTTTTGGTGGGTTTGGGTTGGTGATAGTGGCTGTCCCAAATCCCCAGCCCCATGCAAGGGATGGGTCTGGGCCTGGGGTCTCCACACAGGGTCAGGGCACTGCAGTGATGCCCAAGCAAGACTTTTCATCCTAGCTCACTTGGATGGTGCCTGGAGGCAATAATCCCATATCTCACACAAATTAGGGATTACAGTTGATTAGAGAAGTCTCCAGAGCCGATTTCCCAGGAGCTGCTGTCTCAACTTCAGAAAAAAATGCCATGAACTCAGCAACAGCAGGTTCTGTCCTCCCTGAGAACGGGCACAAACCCCTCTGGCCACCCCAGAGGAGTTCCCTTGGATGTCCCTCCAATCTCAGTGTGGCAGGGACACCTCAGATCCTGCCCAGGGGCTGAGAGTAGGATTGGACCAACAGTTCCCTGACTGATCTGCCTTTCCATCCTTCTCCAGCTGGGAGGGTAAAGTCTGCAACATTACTGTACCCGGGCATGGGAGGGCTCCTCCTTTTGGGAGCCCCCATATTAAACTCATAGGTGGTCTAGGGCTGGTTCAGGGCCTCAGGAGAAGTCACTTCTAGAGGGCACTTGCCCACCAGGGTGAGGACAGGATAACCCTGCACTGACATCATCATCCTTTCCTGCCCTCAGAGCTGGAGGAAGCTCACCAGAAGTGCCCACCCTGGTGGTACAAATTTGCCCACACCTTCCTGGTCTGGAACTGCTGTTTACCGTGGGTGAAGTTGAAGGAGTTTGTCAAGATGGTGGTGATGGACCCCTTCGTGGACCTGGGCATCACTATCTGCATCGTGCTCAACACGCTCTTCATGGCCATGGAGCATTACCCCATGACAGAGGAGTTTGAGAACGTGCTGTCTGTGGGGAACCTGGTAGGCAGCTCTGGGCAATCCATCCTTCCCATTTAGGGGCACAGCAGCCCCATCTCCCACCCTGTGGGCAGATCCCCCCCTCTGCTGCTGTTGTGATATTCAAACAGTGTGGATTCCTGCCTGAAAACACATCCCTGAGAAAGCACTGCAGGGGTCTGACCACAGCATCCCCGCTCAGGGCTGGACTCCAGGATGGTCCAGATCAAGGGAATTGGTGTGGGGATGGGATCCGTCATTCCCTGCTCTCCTCCTGCTGCAGCCTCTGCCTGCCTTGGTGCATCTCCAGTGTGGCCATGGCCTTGCAGAGCTCTCCTGAGCATCCTCTACATCACAGCCCAGGGTCAGGCACGAGCTGCTGCCAACCCTGGCTGACACCACGCTGTCCTCGTGATGCTGGGTGGCCACGGGGCAGAGAGGGGGAATTCCAGACTGTGGGAGCAAACTGGTCCCCACTGAGCAGGAAGAAACAACGCTGGCAGCACTAAAAATATTAATAATCAGGGCTTTTCCCTGTGAAATCACCGCAAATCTGAGCTGTACTGATTTTATAGGTGTATTTAACACCCAGCTGTTGCTACTCCTGCTCCGAGCTCAGGGCAAGTGGCTTTGAGCTGGATGGAATCTGCTGGTGGGACAAGACCAGGAGGCCCCTGGTAGCAGGGGGAAATGCACTAAGGGATGCATTGCCCACCTTCCCCTGCTCCAGCACTTGCTGAGACCTCTGTGAGCACAGGCCCTGGAGTGACAGATGCCAGTGGCTGTGCCCAGGCGGGCAGGACGCCGTGCAGCACATTTCTGCTTTGTCTCTGATTTCAGGCAGGAAATACAAGGGGATTAATGGGCTGGTGCTCAAGGCACGGTCGTGCTGCAGGATGGCTCCAGCCCTTCCTTTGGGCCAGCAGCTTTTCTGGCTGGGCACGATTTGCTGGGAAAGGGCCAGGTAGGGATGGGAGCAGAAGTAGCTCCCACTGAGATGTGGTTTCCCCCCAGATTTCCTGTCTGTGCCAGAATTAAAGCTGCAGTGCTGCTGCCTGTCCCGTGCAGGCTGTAAAGGGCAAGAGCAGGGATCAGCTGGCAGGAGCAGAACAGGGGGTGTTTGTGAGCTGGCATTCAAAGGGCATATGGGGGCCATCCCTTGGGATTCTGGAACAGGAACAGAACAGGGGGCATTTGTGGGCTGGCATTCAAAGGGCACGCAGGGGCCATCCCGTGGGATGCCGGAGCATGAACAGAGCAGGGGACATTTGTGGGCTGGCACGCAAGGGCCATGTGAGGACCATCCCCTGGGATGCTGGAGCAGAAGCTGGGATGTTGCAGCCTCTCCTCCCTGCCCAGTGGAGGCACAGACCTGTGTGTCCCAACACCATCCACATCCAGGCCAAATCTGTCCCCGGGCCCCTCTGCACGTGCTGTGTCATGGAATGGCATCGAGGATGGTAATTGTCACATCGCTGAGCCCTCTCTGGAGTAACGTGATAATACACAGAGCTGTTGTAGTCCCAGGGAAGGAGTAATGTGTAAAATCCAGATCAGCTGTCACAAGGCTCAGGGAGGGACAGGGGCATCCCTGCAGCAGCCCAATTCCCAGTGCTGGGTGTCTGTGATTCACCAGTTATGCAAAAGGGGTCTCTTTGCCAGTGAAACTTTTATTTTTAATTTCCAGCTGCTAACTCACACCTCTGTGTCCCTCCAGAAGCAATCAGTCACCAGTACTCTCAGTCTGGCTTTACCAGCCACACTGGGCAGCAGCTGGGGAGCTTGTTCCCAGCTGGGACTGGACCTAAAGGGGCAAAATTCTTTGGGAATACACCAAAAAAGAGAGGTGCTGCCCACCCCCACCCCAAGGCTCTGCACTGGTTTACAACCGAAGTGACAGGGTGCTGCTTCCCACAGGTCTTTACAGGGATCTTCACGGCGGAGATGGTCCTGAAGCTCATTGCTCTGGATCCCTACGAGTACTTCCAGCAGGGCTGGAACATCTTTGACAGCTTCATCGTCACTCTGAGCCTGGTGGAGCTGGGCTTGGCCAACGTGCAGGGGCTCTCCGTGCTCCGCTCCTTCCGCTTGGTAGGTGCCAGGGAGGACTCTCAGTGCCTGGGGGCTGTGGGTGTGATTGGCACCTGGGTGGAGATGGCTTGTTCAGCCTCCTCTGTAGTGGTCACCAACTAATGATAACACCGAGAGTCAAGATAAACATTTAGGAAAGTCAGAGCCTGTGCTCTTCCCAGAGTGTTTGACCCCTCCTGCCTTCATAAAACAGCCACATGGAGGTGAGATGGCAGCATCACAGCCTTGCTGACACCCTGTGGCAACAGCAGCCCCAAGCCAAACCAACACCTCCCCTCCTTGCTCCCCACAGCTGAGGGTCTTCAAGCTCGCCAAGTCCTGGCCCACCCTCAACATGCTCATCAAGATCATTGGCAACTCCGTGGGCGCCCTGGGGAACCTCACGCTGGTTCTGGCCATCATCGTCTTCATCTTCGCCGTGGTGGGGATGCAGCTCTTCGGGAAGAGCTACATTGAGTGCGTGTGCAAGATCTCCGTGGACTGCACCCTGCCCCGCTGGCACATGAACGACTTCTTCCACTCCTTCCTCATCGTCTTCCGCATCCTCTGCGGGGAGTGGATCGAGACCATGTGGGACTGCATGGAGGTGGCCGGCCAGACCATGTGCCTCATCGTCTTCATGATGGTCATGGTCATCGGGAACCTCGTGGTGAGCTCTTAGGGCTGGGGTGGAAGGTGGGAGACAAGGGCAGAGGGTGTGGTGGGGTGGGGACAGAGTCACAGAATCACAGGATCAGCCAGGTTGGAAAAGACCTCTGAGGTCATCGAGTCCAACCCATGACCCAACCCCACCTTGTCAACTAGACCAGACAACTGATGCCACATCCAGTCTCTTCTTAAACACCTCCAGGGTCGGTGACTGCACCACCTCCCTGGGGAGCCCATTCCAATCTCAATCACTCCTTCTTCCTACTGTCCAACCTAAACCTCCCCTGGTGCAACTTAAGACTGTCCAGCTCAGCCTGTGTACAGGGCTGGTTGGAGCTGGACAGGAGCACTGCAACAGGGCTCCACCTCCCTCCTGTGGGCCTGGTGGGACGTGCTGTGTGTCAGCCCTGTGTGAAACAGGGTGAGAAGCAATTTCTGAGGGACCTTCAGCTGAAACCAGATCAGGGACTGAAGGGGAAACTGAGGCATGGAAAACAACAATGGGCTCTAGGCAGAGGCAGGAGCAACTCTGGGACAAAAGAGAGCTCAGCTTCCAGCTGCCTTTCTTCTCCACTTGGCTTTTCAGGCTTTCCTCCCTGTTTCCCCCCCTCCTCCAGTGAGGGATGGAGGCAGTGCTCTATCCAGCACATCCCAAGGCTGGCCCTTTGCTTTTGGCAGCAGCCCCCCTGCCCAAGGCTCTTGCAGATTCCCAACATTCCCAGTCCTCACCTCAGTCCAGGAGGTGATACCCTGGACCCCTCTGCACCTCCTTCCGTGGGTCCTGGACCTCATCACCCCCTCCCTGCCTACCTCCCTCCCCACTAATCCAAACTGCTCACTGCCTGTCCTGCAGGTTTGCAAGTTCCAGGAGAGCGTGAAATCCTTTCTAAACTTGGTAACCCTCTCTCTGGCAGCTTTGAAGCTTGTTTTCCAGCCTGTGTGGGCCCTGCTCTCCCTTCTTGAGGAGCAGGGCAGGGGAGGGAAGCGGCCGAGTCGCTCCTGTTACTTGCTGGGGTTGTGTAAGCCTTTTGGAATTTGCTTTGAAAAACTATCTGCCCGGGGAGCTGCTGACGCCTCCGTCCCCAGGGCGGCTGGCAAAGCCCTCCAGAGGGGTGAAAGGAGCCCCAGGGAGAAACACAGAGCACCCCATGGCTCGGGTCAGGGACTGGGCAGCCTGGAGCATGCCACTTCCAGGACAGAAAGTTGGGATTTCAGTGCTGCTTGGTTTCCCTGGCTCATGAAAGGTATTTGAGGCTTTGAACTGGTCCCCAGAGCAGGACAGAGCTCGCCCCAGTGTGTCCTGAGGTCTGTGGGTAGCACTGGGCAGACAAAGGGAGCAGCCCTGTGCACCCCTTGAGCTGCCCATCACCCACCATTCAGCAATGGTTTGTGATGCCACCTTTGGAGGGGAACCCATTCATTTGGATTGTAATGGTGAATGAGGCTGAAAATCACCCATAAACAGCTGGAGACTCTGCAAAACCATCTGCAGAGAGCACAGAAGACTGGGAATCACAGCCGGGCCTCTGGAAATGTTTCCTCTTCTGGAGCCTGTTTTTGGAATAGGACAGCCCGTACAACCCTCCAAGAGACTCTCCTGGAAAAGACAGGGGGGCAGCAGGATTTTCAGCTGGTGGGGCCAGAGGTGCAGGGGTTCCCCTCCCTGAACTGCACCCCAGCCCTGGCAGCTCCTGCAGGGAAACATGGAGCACAAACACGTAGAGAGCCATCTCTGCCCCCTTCATTCCCTCTGCCAGGCTCTCCTGGCCCTGTCTCAGGTATTTCCAAGTCCTGGAGCCTGTCCCAAGTATGCCAGAGCCTCCCAAGTATCCCAGAGCAGGGAGGTGTGTGTTTCTCTCTGCTTCCCCTGCGGGAGGAACAAGGTGACGGGTTGGTCGTCCTTTACTGTTAATGACACTTTGAGCATTTCCTTTGGGGTTATTAAGGGAAAAGGGAGGAAGTCAGTCGGGTGACAAGGTAAGGGACTCCTGTCCAACAAAGCCAGAGCCAACGGCAGCTATTAGCTGTAATTGGTACTTAACGTAAGCATTAAACTGATGGGCCCGGGGGATTTATTTAAAGATGAGGTTTAAGGCATATGGTATGAGCCATGTGAAAGCAGCAGTGACCTTGGATAGCAGCTAATTCCCAGCTCAGATACACTGCTGGCACAACAGGGCACAAACATCAACAGCTGTGGGCTGGGCCCATCTCTGCTCCAGGCAGTGGGTGCCTGGCTGGGTGCAGGGGTGCCTGTCCCACTCCTCTTCCCACTCCTCTGGGCTGCTCCAGATTTCTGGCATGCAGTGAGTCAAACTGTGCCAGGGGAGGCTGTGGAGGGGCCCAGTCATGTTTTGGGCATGGTGAAGTAGGAGAGATCTAGAGGAAGCAGAAGAGCCCATGTTTGGAGCTGTACAGAGTATTTGCATCCCATAAGCTGAGATGAAATCCCATTTTTCATGCAGCAGAGCAGTTTCTGGGAGACAGGGATGAGGTGGGGGGGGGCTCAGGCTCCTCTGTGGCACCGGGGTGTGGGAGACCCTCAGGAGTATGCTGGGCATCTGAACTACCAGGGAAGAGGAGAGGAAGGATTGCAGCTGGGAGGACAACGAGCAGGAGCTTTCTGCCTGGGGAGAGAAATGACATAACCATAGAATCAGAGAATCCCAGAATGGTTTGGGTTGGAAGGGAACTTAAAGATCTTCCCATTCCAACCCCCTGCCATAGGCAAGGACACCTTCCACTATCCCAGGTTGCTCCAAGCTCCGTCCAACCTGGCCTTGGACACTTCAGGGATGGGGCTTCCCCACCAGAGCTAAGTTGCATCCCTGTGGGTGGTGGGGAGTCCCACATGGGGACCAGCCAGGCCAAGAGCTCCAAGAGACCAAAGGGAGGGACACAGTGAAGCTGGTTTGAGGGGCTGAAGCCATGGTTGGTATCACTTACAAATGGATCAGCAGGACCCAGGCAGCTGGGGGTGATGCTGAGAGCATCAGAGCCCAGGAGGAAGTGAGGAGGAGCATGTCCATGTCCTCCAGGAGATGAGGCTGGCATCTCTGGAGTCCCCAGAGCTGGGTGAGGGGAGCACAGAGCCCACGACTTGCTCAGCGAAGGGGTTTCTGCACAGCCCCGTTGGGTGGTCCCTGAGGCTGGTGCTGGATGTCAAGGCTGGTGTTTTTGTGGTTTTGTGTCCCCCCCCTCCAGGTGCTGAACCTGTTCTTGGCTTTGCTGCTGAGCTCCTTCAGCGCCGACAGCCTGGCGGCGTCGGACGACGACGGCGAGCTGAACAACCTGCAGATCGCCATCGGCAGGATCAGCCGCGGCGTCGCCTTCGCCAAGGCCGCGCTCCTCACGCTGCTCCGGCGGCTCTGCAAGGGCAAGAAGGTGGCCCCGGAGGAGGAGCAGGAGCCCAGCAAGAGGGAAAACTCCGTGCTGAACCACGTGGACACCACCCAGGAGACCAAGTCGGGGGGGTACCTGGACGGGATCGCCGGCAAGGAGCATATCTTCATGGACGAGCTGGATCACATGAACTTCATCAACAACCCCAACCTGACGGTGCAGGTCCCCATCGCCTCGGAGGAGTCTGACCTCTACGAGGAGACCAGCACCCAGTCTGAGACTGAGGACACCACCAAGGTAAGGAAGGCAGGTGGAAAGGTTTCACCCCAAACCAGGGCTTGCCCCGTTCTTGCTCTGCTGCTAAAAGAATGATGCTTGTTTGAGTTACTTTTAGCTTTTCCACAGTGTGTGGCAAGAGCCAAACTTGGGGTTTCCCAACCTGGCATTTCCCAGTGTGAGTTAGAGTTGGGGGGTCGGGTCCAAGCAGAGGTTTGGCCTGTTTGGGGTCAGATTATGGGGTTATTGCTAATGCCAGAGGGGCCCTCACACCCCAGGTATGGTGCAGGGACCAGAGCGCTCAGTTTGGGGTTAAAGATGTTCCAGAGGAATCTGATGCCAGGAAATCTGCTGATGGCACTATCATTGGATCCACTGCTAATGCCTCCAAAAGCATCACCAGGGGGGGCATGAAACCAGATGGAGGAGCTTAGCAGGAGTGAACATGAAGCGATGCAGGTTGGATCCAAAGCTGATCAGACAGCTGAGATCAGCACTGAGGTGTGAGGGGAGCTTTCAGGGTTCATGGGACACTGATCACCTCACTGGGAGGGTGGCAGGGGGACAAGAAATTCAGGAATAGTGGACACAGAAAGGAGGGTGATGGGCTGGTGGGAAATTGCTGCTCACCCTGAGGTCCTGGGGAAATGTGGGGAGGCTGAGGGTGCTGTGGTGGAGAGGAGCAGATAAATCAATCTGGAAAGGGGTTTCATAGGAATAAAAAGCAGTTCTGATGGGGGGGTTTGTCATGACTCTTGATGGCAAACGTGTCTGCCCAGGAGCTGAGGGGCCTGTGGGAAGCTCTGTCCCAACTAGTCCTGTTGTGTGCCAGGGTAGAAGGCAGCACGGTGCTGCTGAGCACCTGGATGTGACTGCACAGGGAGCCCAGGAAGGGCTGGAGAACGAACCAGAGTTCCCAAAACCCTGGAGCCACTCGCCTCCCCTCATCTGCAGGATCCTCACAGCTCAGCACAGTGACAGTGGCTCTGCAAAAAGAGGAGACTATCCTGATTCTTTGTTTTGAGCTGGGAAAACAGTGCTTTCAGCAGTTGGGGCTGCAGGAGGGGACAGAAGGAAAGGTGGTGGCTGGCTGTGACTCACTGTGACTGTGCTGCTAAGCTGTACTCAGAGGGGACATGTGTGCCTGGAGCACCTTGGTCAAGGGAATGGGCAAGGAGGGGTTGCTGCTGTCATTCCCTTTATTGTTGCCAGCAGGAGGGCTGAGAGTTGGCATTTTCCCCCAAATTTTTCCTACTACAACTGCAGTCCCATGGCACTAATCCCCTGTACACCCAGCCCGTGCCAGAGCACACTGGGCATGCGGTCACACCGCACAGAGGTGATGCCAATGCCAACCTGGCCACCACAGGGGGACACACCCAGCCTGGGCTGTGGGGTCCCCAGGGACCTCAGTTCCCTGCCACCATGATGTGCTTCCTGGCAGCTGGAGAAAAACCTCAGAGTTCAGCTATTGGACACGTGCTGGCACAGCTCTGGGGTTTAGGGAGCGTGTTCAGCTGATGGCACCCGCTCCAACAACCTGCAGAGAGACCTTGAGAGCCATCCCTGGCTGCTCAGCACATGCGGGGGGGAAACAGCATCTCTCAACAACTAAATACCAGTTCAGACCATCATTGCTACTGGGTTTGGTGGCTTAATCCAGTCAAAGTGATGTGCAAGCCAAGGGGGGGCCTTCACAACCTGGTCCCTGCCCAAACAGGCAGGGTGGGCAAAGGGCTGGCACTTACCATGGAATTACCAAATGGCTTGGGTTGGAAGGAGGCTGAAAGGCCACCCAGTCCCACCCCCTGCCATGGGCAGGGACACCTTCCACCAGCCCAGGTTGCTCCAAGCCCCGTCCAACCTGGCCTTGGACACTTCCAGGGATCCAGGGGCAGCCAAAGCTTCTCTGGGCAACCTGTGCCAGGGCCTCCCCACCCTCACAGGGAGGAATTTCTCACCAATATCCCATCTAACCCTGGCCTCTGTCAGTGGGAAGCCATTCCCCCTTGTTCTGCCCCACGAGGCCCTTATCCAAAGTCCCTCTCCAGCTCTCCTGGAGCCCCTTTAGGCCCTGGAAGGGGCTCTAAGGTCTCCCTGGAATCTTCTGCCTTTTAGCCAGGCAGAAAAGGACCTGGGAGTTTGGATTGACAGGAAGCTGAACATGAGCCAGAGTGTGCCCAGGGGGGCAAGAAGGCCAATGGATCCTGGCCTGGCTCAGGAACAGTGTGGCCAACAGGTCCAAGGAAGTGATTCTTCCCCTGGACTCAGTGCTGGTGAGGCCACACCTTGAGTACTGCATCCAGTTCTGGGCCCTCAGGTCAGGAAGGACATGGAGGGGCTGGAGCAGGTCCAGAGAAGGGCAATGAGGCTGGGGAAGGGACTGGAGCACAAGTGCTGTGTCAGGGAGTTGTAGAGAGTGAGGAGGTCTCCCCTGAGCCTCCTCTTCTCCAGGCTGAACACCCCCAGCTCTCCCAGCCCATGTGAAATGGTAATTAGAAATCAGGTCTAATTGGTGGGAGCCCTGAGCTGGCCCCTGGGGAGGGTTGGTGCCGGCAGGGTGTGCTCACATGCCGGAGATCAGCTCCAGGTGGAGCCAAAGCCCAGCACGCCGCCTGGTACCGAGGACAGCCCGCCGTGAGGAGCGAAAACCGGGAGGTTTCTCTGCACGGGCTGCCCAGTAGATGCTGATAAATGCTCTCCTCCTTCCTGAGTAGCTCCTTTGCGAGGCAAAGGTGTTTTCAGGGTGAAACGAGAGCAGCAGGATCCTCGCAGCTGCTCTGCTCGAGCACTTTAGCATCTCTTGGTTGTTTCATCCTTTGCAGCTCAAAGCAGTGAGGAGGGGACAGGCTGGTCTGTGGATGTGCAGGATGAGTGCAGGGGCTCAGGGCTCCTCCTGGAGGCTTTTTCCCTGGGAGTCCCATCCTGCTGGGCAGGGTGATGTGTCCTGGGATATGTTCTGGGCTGTGGTGCATCACAGGGATATTGTCAAGGGAGCTGAGGGAGCTGGGGGGGCTCAGCCTGGAGAAAAGGAGGCTCAGGAGGGACCTTCTGGCTCTGCAACCCCCTGACAGGAGGAGGGAGCCGGGGGGAAGTCGGGTTCTGCTCCCAGGGAACAAGGGACAGGAGGAGAGGGAATGGCATCAAGCTGTACCAGGGGAGGTTTAGGTTGGATATTGGGAAAATTTCTCTGCAGAAAGGGTTGTCCAGCCCTGGCAGAGCTGCCCAGGGAGATGGTGGAGTCCCCATCCCTGGAGGGATTTAAAAGCTGTCTGGATGGAGACATGGGTCAGTGGTGGCCTTGGCAGTGCTGAGGGGTGGGTGGGTTCGATGATCTCAGAGGGTTTTTCCAACCTGAAGGATTTTAAATGCTCTGAATTATGGGGGTCCCAGGGGTGTGCAGCACCTAAATGCCAAGGCTCAGGGCTGACAAGGATGCCAAAAGCCCTGGATTTGGGTGGAAACCCCCAGCCAGGGTGGATGTGCTGTACCAGGTCTGTGATGGAAGCTGCTCTGCAAACCTGCTGGTTTGGGGGAGCGTGGGGGGGCTCAGAAACCCCCAGGGATGGGGCTTGGGGGCTCTTGCCATGGGACCAGCACAGTTATCCCCATCCCACCCAAAAGGACCTGCCCTGAGCACCAGCCACAGAGCTCCTGGTTCCATGAGCTGTCCAAGTGCCCCTCTAGGGACACCTTTCCCCCCATCTCCAGGGTGGCTGCTCTGGTTTGTCCCCACCTTGTCCCTTTGCAGGATTGTCCTGGAGCAGATGGTCTCTGTGTCCTTCCCCGGGGTCACAGCCTGCCTGGCCCCACGCCGAGGCCTCCTAATCCCCTTGGCCCTCCTCTCCCCTCCTCCAGCCCCAGCAGAGGGTGGTCCCACTGATCCTGGAGAGCCACCAGCTGACAGCTCGTGCCACCCCCAGTGCCGTGTTGGGCTCCTCCGGGCAGTGTCCTGTGCCTTCCCAAAGGCTTCCCCAAAGCAACATCTTCTCATGGAGATGTGGCTGTGGCCGCTGGAGCTGCAGGCAATGACAGTGCCTCAGTTCACTCCAGGGGCTCTTCCCTGCTTTTTGGAGGATGGAGCAGCTCTTTTATGCGCTTCCACAAGCACAAGCAGCCTCGGGGGAGGATTTTCTCCTTCCCACGAAAACCAACACTGTCCTGTGTTGGAGATACCTATCCAAGATCTTCTGGTTTCTGCTGCTCCCAGGTAGGACAGGCAGGGTTGGGGATCTGCTCTTTATTCAAGTGCTGCAGAAGGTCTTCTCGGAAAGCCAAAAAAAAAAAAAAAACAAACAACGGAGAAAAAAGAATCCCAGGGGCTTGCCAAGGTTTTTCCTTGTCATCAGCCCCTCCGGGCCTTGCTGAGTGGTGTCTGGGAAGTCAGCCAAGCTGAGCTGTGGAGCAGGATGGAGCTGGAGAGAGGTATTTGGGATGCAGGTTTTGAACTTGGGTGAACCTCAGGCAAAGGGCCCTTCGGCACGAGCTGAGCCGGCAGGATGTGAGAGGAGTGCCATGGTGGCTTCTTAGGTTTCTGTAGGTCTTACTGCACCAAAGGGGGTTTGGCAGAGGAATTCCTGAATGGGGACATGCAGAGGAGGAGGAGGAGGTGAGAAAATCAACCTGAGGTGATGGTACAAGTAGATGGGAGGTGGACCTGCTGTGCTGAGAGGAAGGCTGGGTTGAGGGTACCTTTTGCTCCTCTGAAGCTGGATGAAAATTGAAGCTTGTGAAAGCTCAGGTACCAACAACCCTCCAAGATTTGCAGCCCTGGACAATTCAACAGCTTCACTCTGGGCTGTGTTTCCATAGGAGAGGGACTTGGGGCATCCTCCAAGCCACGGGGTCCCACCAGCCAGCAGTCCCGGTACTGCCAGGTCTCTCCGGGGGCAGGAGGAGGGTGGCTGGAGGCAGCCAAAGCCCAGGAGTGTCCCTCCTGCAGGGCAGCCCAGCCTGAATCCTCCTGTCCCTCTGCAGAACCCCCTGTGCAGCGACAATGCCTCGTCCCTGTGCAGCACCGTGGATTACAAACCCCCCGCGCCCGAGGAGGAGGAGGTGGCAGAAGTGGCCGAGGAGAGCAACGAGCCTGAGGAGTGTTTCACCGAAGGTGAGGGGCCAAGCAGGGCAGGAGACCCTGTGGAGAGGGGCAGGGGGGTGTGGAGGGGCCAGTGCCAACCAGTTCTTGCAGCATAAGGACCCCCCAGGCTCACTGAGCTCAGCCCAAACTCCAAATCCTCCAGTACTACCCCAGAGACGATCCCCATGGGACTCCCCTCTCCCACCCCACCTAAGCCCAGCAGGGTCCTGCTCCAGCCTCCACCACTGACGGTTTGAAATGCCAATAAAAACCATGGATAGTGTCTCGGTGGTGGAAACACCCTGGCCAGGAGGTGACCCCCAGCTCTGTGTCCCACCCCCAGCCTGCGTGAAGCGGTTTCCCTGCCTCTACGTGGACATCACCAGCGAGAAAGGGAGGACGTGGTGGAACATCCGGAAAACCTGCTTCCGCATCGTGGAGCACGACTGGTTCGAGACCTTCATCGTCTTCATGATCCTCCTCAGCAGTGGGGCACTGGTAGGTCCCACCTTTCGCCTGGTCCCACTTGCTCTGCAGCAGCTTCCCAGCGTGGGGGAGCACAGGGAGGACCCGGGCTCTGGGTGTGTCCTGGTTGTCTCCTGTGCTGAGTCACACAGCTGTGGGCAGATGTTGGATTGAAAAGCCCGTTTGGCTCAGGTCTGTCCAATGTACAGCCTTGCAAGGGGGTCTAAACATACTCTAAGAGTTGTGGTGTGGCCACCCCTCCCCAGCCTCCATGGGCTGTTGGTCTATGGGCTCGAGGGATGTGACTGCAGCTCCCACTCCAGTTATTGATGTCAGCCACAAACTACCTTCTGCACCTTCTGTTCGGCCTCATGTGGGCACTTGGTGTGTTCAGCTGGAGAAGAGGAGACTGAGGGGAGATCTCACTGCAGTTACAGCTGCCTGGGGAGGGGCAGAGGAGGGGCAGGGACTGAGCTCTGCTCTGGGGGGACCAGGGACAGCACCCAGGGAATGGCTGGAGCTGTGTCAGGGCAGAGTCAGGTTGGATCTTGGGGAAAGGTTCTTCCCCCAGAGGGTGGCTGGGCACTGACCAGGCTCCCCAGGGCAGTGGGCACAGCCCCAAGGCTGACAGAGCTCAAGGATTGTTTGGATGACACTCCCAGGCACAGGGTGTGACTCTTGGAGATGGTCCTGTGCAGGGCCAGGAACTGGACTCAATAGCTGGACTCAATGATCCTTGTGGATCCCTTCCAACCCAGCATATTTTGTGATTCTGTGACCTGGGTGCCCATTTAAATCCACCTCATTAATAAGCTGTGTGTCAGCCCGTTGGCCCTCTGTGAGTTTTTGGCCTGGATATAACCCAGAGGCCCCTGGAAAGACCAACCTCTCTGCTGGTTTGGAGGCAAAGAGAGAAGGAGGGAGAACAGAGGGACTGAGGGGGGTTTTCAAACATACTTTACATGTCTGCATCGTGCTCTGAGGTGCAGTTTGGGGATGTCTGAGGTTGTAGCTGGTGCCGGAATTGAAAGCTGTGCTAAACGAGCTGTGCAACACCTGGTCACCACACCCGTACCTCTGACTGCTGACACCTCACACACCACGGGGGTGGAGCAGTCACCCAAACTCCTGAGGGCGTTTTCAAAGCATCCAAAGGTGTGGGTTGGTGTCCTGGCTTTTGAATTCAGATGGGTGGGAATCTGATGCAGCTGGACTTTTTTGCTTCGAGTCAAACGCCACCCCACAAAGCCAACAGGAACTTGCAAACAAGAGTTAGGCCCCAAGTTGATCGGGTACATGAATAAATGCCACCCATCATCAGGCTCTCAACTTCCCACGCTTCCCCAAGCCCTAGGGAAGCAGGTGTGGATGTGGCTGCCCTGGGAAGCAGCGGGTCTAATGGCAGAATGACTGTCACATAGCTCCGTGCCTCTTCCAGGCGTTCGAGGACATCTACATCGAGCAGCGGAAGGTGATCCGGACCATCCTGGAATACGCCGACAAGGTCTTCTCCTACATCTTCGTCATCGAGATGCTGCTCAAGTGGGTGGCCTATGGCTTCAAGGTGTACTTCACCAATGCCTGGTGCTGGCTGGATTTCCTCATTGTTGATGTACGTGATGAGCACCTCTAGAGCCGGAGCCAAGGGGTTTGGGGGCATTAGGGGATTGCAGCAGGCTGTTGGAAATGAACCCACACTGTATTTGAAAGGATGATGGTGTGGCTGTGGAACAAGGGCTGAGAACATTTGTTAAAATAATGGTCTTCCACGGGATGGACCATTTCTTTCCCTGGTTGCAGAAACCCTTTCAAACCACCTCTGTTTTACACCAAAGCCAAGAACAGCCTGTGCTGTTCTACGAGATCCCAGCAGGGATATGAAGGGACATGGGGTCTCCTAAAAGCTCCGTGACAGAACAAGCTGTTCTTCCTGTGCAGTATTTCTGTGTCCCCCATCAGCTCCACCCTCACACTCAAGAGGTGGGGACATCCTACCCCATCCCTGGAAGTGTCCCAGGCCAAGTTGGACACTGCTTGGAACAACCTGGTCTAGTGGAAGGTGTCCCTGCCCATGGCAGGGGCGTGGAACTGAATGAGCTTTGAGGTCCCTTCCAACCCAAACCATTCTGGGATTCTGTGATCCTTGAGGTGGCTGGTCACCATAGACCCCAAGGACTCAATGTCTATGTCCCAAAACTAGAGGATGGCCACCAGCCTGAGGAAGTGTTGGGGAGAGAGGGAAGGCAGGAGCTGGAGGATGTGGTTCAGTTGTGTTTCCACCTGAGATGCTGCTAATCCCTTGGGCTGCTCCTTCCAGGTTTCCCTGGTCAGCCTGACAGCAAACTGGCTGGGATACTCCGAGCTGGGAGCCATCAAGTCCCTGCGGACACTGAGGGCTCTGAGACCACTGCGTGCCCTGTCCCGATTCGAAGGCATGAGGGTAAGTGACTGCCCTGTGTGCTGCTGGCTCTGACATGGACATGCAACACTGCACCCTTCAGCAGCCACCTGCACCAGGGACACATCCCAGCTGGTTTTCAGGGGCCTCCAGACCAAAGGGATTGATGCTTTGGTCCGGTCTGAGTGCACTTGGTGCTGCTGGGGCACGGGCACATGAAGGTCCAGGTCATTACTGGCCTGATGCCCCAGCCGGGTTCCTCCAGGATCTCTTCTGCCCTTGCAGGTGGTGGTGAACGCCTTGCTGGGCGCCATCCCCTCCATCATGAACGTGCTGCTGGTCTGCCTCATCTTCTGGCTGATATTCAGCATCATGGGGGTGAACCTCTTCGCGGGGAAGTACTACAGGTGTGTCAACACCACCACGGGGGAGCTCTTCGACATCAGCGTGGTGAACAACAAGAGCGACTGCATGGCCCTGCTCCACACCAACGAGGTCAGATGGGTCAACGTCAAGGTCAACTTCGACAACGTGGGCTTGGGATACCTCTCCTTGCTGCAGGTGGTACGTACCAAGGGCAGCTGCCACCCTCCGAGGTGCAGGGCAGCGTGGTTGGCATCAGGGCTGGAGTGGGATGCTGCCCTGATGCCCACATGGGGTCTGTGAGCTGCTTCTTAGCTCCAAAGCTGGTTTTTAACACCAAAAAAACACTACAGAGCCAAGGAGGAAAGGGACAGGGTATTAGATGGGAGGGGAAGGTGTCAGCAGGGAGCGGCTGCAGAGGATCGATAGCCCCAAGCCTGGAGGTGCAAAAGGACCCCTGCACAGCACAGGAGGCAGGAGTGAGGAGGAGAGGCTCTCTCTTACCTCCCTCACCCATTTGGAAAGTCCAGTCTGCCATAGCTGTGGGCTGTGGAACTTTTGCACGGGGAGGGTGACGACTGGAAAAAGGGGGCACGTGTCCCCTGCAGGTGGTGGGTGAACACAGCCGAGTTCCACAGAACTCACCTCAGCTGAGCCAGGCAGCAAAGGGGAACTGCTCAGCACAGTTTTAATAAAAATAGAGCTGTGGGCTCTGTTATGGGCCGGGCTGGGGCTACTCCCATCAGATCCACTGGCAGCTGCAGAATCGGAGCATGAGCCAGGCTGATTAATCTGCTTTTAAATTCAGCTTCCTCTTCAGTCTTGTTGTTCCATCAGATTCAGGAAACAAGATGTTCAGACCTTTTGTTTAACAAATCAGCAGCAAAAGGCTGTAAAAGACGCAGTGTAGTCCCCGTAAAAGGTGCAGTGTAGACCCTCACCCTGCTGGGATGGGAATCCAGCTGATTATGGAAACAGTGGCACAAAAGTCAGGCCTATGGAGGTGGCACAGCTTGGGAGTGGGAGGGAGCCAGGGTGCAGCTCTGCTGTTGGAAAAATGTACTGTGGTTTGGGGAGAAGAGTCAATATCTTTTTTTCCCAGCCTGGTTGGCAGCAGTGTTTTGGGAAACACTGGTAATCTTAGCCCCAGAACAGCCCATGCATGTGCACGGGCAAATCTCCCTGTTTCTGCATTGGGACATTTTTCTTGTGGATTCAAGCCATGTCCCCCTCTCCTGCCAGTCCCATGGAGAAGCTGTAACTGCAGGCTGAGCAGGAGTGCCCAGAGCTAAACCCCAGACAGGCACCCATCACACTCCCTCCCCTCCCAGCCCCAAATACCTCCCAGAAAATATGTTCTGCACTTTCAGAGAATCATGGATTCATTTAGGTTGGAAAATACTCTCAGATCATTGAATTCAACCATTCCTGTTCCCTCAGGCAACCTTCAAGGGCTGGATGGACATCATGTATGCTGCCGTGGACTCACGCGAGGTGAGGGGACACGCAGGGAGGTCTCACAACCAGCTCCAAGTACCATCCCAGGGGTTGATTCCCCATAGCAGACTGGGAACAGGGTCCTGGAGCTGAGGTGCAGCTCAGCACAGGCTGGGATGGATCCTCAGCTGCAGCATCACCTCTGACTCTGCCCTTTGGTGCTGGGGGCTGCCTGCATCCCACCCATGGCTTCAGCAGGGACATGGGCTACAGACTGGGGATACCCACAGAATTTATCATATCATGGAATCCCAGAATGGTTTGGGTTTGAAGAGAACTTAAAGACCGTCCAGTGCCACCCCCTGCCATGGGCAGGGACACCTTCCACTATCCCAGGATGCTCCAAGCCCCGTCCAACCTGGCCTTGGACATTCCAGGGATGGGGCAGCCACAACATCCCCCCTGCTGAGGTGCACAGCCTCAAAAAGAGCAGCCAGCTGAGTCCCTGTGCCACCCATGTCACTGTCACCTGCATCCCAGCTGCAGTCTGGCCCCCACACCAGGTTCCTACCCCACCCAGATACAGCTGGGGCTGAGTCCACTCCTTTTGGCTTCAGAGTCCACTCCTTTTGGCTTCAGAGTCCACTCCTTTTGGCTTCAGTTTGGAGTCCAAAATCCCTGCTCAGCCTGGAGGGCTCATCCTTCACCCTGCTGTGAGCTGATGCCCTCCATGTCCCCTCCAGCTGGAAAAGCTTATCCCACCCTGCAGAAAGTGCCTGGCTTGCCTTGAGCAATAAATGGGTTATGAAAACAAAGCAGCCAACATTTAACCTCTGGGTTAAATGGGTTATTAAAAAAAAAACCAAACAGCTGTTCTGAAGAGTGTCATGCAAAGGCTGTTTCTACCATGATCCATCCCCAACAGTGTCCATGTGGACACACACTGCCATGAGTTGATGCAGCAGGAAGGGCTTCCTGCTGTTCTCTAACAAACCGGGGGGGGGTCATCCCACACACCCACAGGCCTGAACTCATTGTTTTCATTGTCTTTTTTTAGCACCAGAAACAGCAGCTCTGCTCACCCCAGGGGCAGCTGCTGGTGCTCAGCTTCCAGGGCCCTCTGCAAACAGCTCAGGCTCCTGCCTCCCAGAGCACCTGGGGCAAAGAGCTGGTTTGGGAGCAAACCCACCCTGTCCTGCCAAGAGCTTTCTTTGAAATGGGGGAAGCCAGTGAGGACAGCTTGGCACATCTCCAGCCAAATGCAGAGCAGAATTAAGGGATGCCCCTTGAGATGAGTGTTGCCCAAGGCTGCCAGGCTGAGCCACCCCCATGTGCTGGCATGGCAACTTAACCCACTTTTTCTTTTCCCCTCTTGGCTGTACTTCAGCTCTTGGAATGCTGACTGTTGGGAGGAAACTCACTTTTGCTCATCAATACCTCTGCCCCTGGGCATCCTTTCCTGCTCCCCAGCCTGTGCTGTGGGATCAGGGGTCAGCATTTCCTCGTCCCCCCAGACGGTGTCACATGGGTGTCCCTTCCTGTGGTTGCTCCCACAGGGATCACTCAACCCACAGGGCCAAAAGTTGTGGAGCAACCACCCCACGGCTCTGTCCCAACACCACGATCCCTTCTCCAGGGTTTTGGGGACACACTTTTGGGAGAGGATTAACCTCACATCTCCTCTCTCTCTTGGACAGATTGAAGAGCAGCCAGAGTATGAGATCAACATCTACATGTACATCTACTTCGTCATCTTCATCATCTTCGGCGCCTTCTTCACCCTCAACCTCTTCATCGGCGTCATCATCGACAACTTCAACCAGCAGAAGAAAAAGATGAGTATTTTCTGGGTCCTGCAGTGCTGTTCCTGTCTGGGGTGCTGGTGCAGGATGGAGAGGATCAGCATGATGGTGGGGTGAGGGGACCAGAGCCACCACGCCCAGGGCTCAGATGGATCCCAGGACTCTCATCCATTAGTGGCTCCCTGCACTGGACAAAGGGCACACAGGCTTGGTGTCCTGGTCATAGCATTTACATAGGACTTAATTTATGGGTGCAGGGCATGGAGGCAAATGGAAACTGCATTTTCTTTTCCTGTGCTATCACTTTTATTTTCTTATCCCACCCTGTGACCATTTCTCATTAACTTTCTATGCATCAAGTTGAGGCTCAAGTCCTGCTTTTGAGCAAGTAGCACAGGACTAACACCTCAGGGGTGCTGGAGCGGGGAAGCAGGAGGAGGGAGGGCAGGACATTGTTGGTGCTGAGTGAGGTCCCAGCAGGACCACTGAGCCAGCACAGAAAGCAGTGCCTGGCAGGAGCTTGGCTGGAGACACTTGGTGGGCAGGGACATGGTCAGAGATGTTTGGTGGGCAGGGACATGGTCAGAGATGTTTGGTGGGCAGGAACATGGTCAGAGATGTTTGGTGGGCAGGAACATGGTCAGAGATGTTTGGTGGGAAGAACATGGTCAGAGATGTTTGGTGGCGAGAGGTGAATTCTGGAGACTAACAACAGCGATTCCCTCTATACTTTGGAGGCAAAGACATCTTCATGACAGAAGAGCAGAAGAAATACTACAATGCCATGAAGAAGCTCGGCTCCAAGAAACCCCAGAAGCCCATCCCCAGGCCATCGGTAGGTTGGGTTAATCCCCCTGGAGTGGAGCATGCAGGGAACACTTCGTTCCACCAGTTGTCCCAAAGGGAATGAGAAGGATCTGGAGAACATTATTTGCAGGGCAAGGAGCCACATCCTGGCTCCCTGTTGCTACTCTTCAGACAGGAGCTCGCTAGGAGCTGGGGCTTCAGAAGAAGTTGACATCAGGCCACCTCCTTTGGGTCTGCCCTTCAGCCCTGGCTTTGCTGGCAAGGGCACTGAGGGCATGCCTTTTGCAGGGATTTGGGTTTTCTTCTCACTCAGCTCCCAGCTCCTCTGTGGAAGAGAGTTGGGCTTGGGGAAAGCTCAGCTTTCAACCCCCCTGGAAGGGACACTGGTCCAGCCAATGCATTCACAGCTGAAATTTGGGTTTGGGTTTGGTAGCCTTGCACAACTGAGGCCTTTTCCATGTGTTTATTTGTGCCCTGTTAACTGTGGATATAACTAGAAAGTGACTGTTCCCCGTGCCCACACCTCCTGATCATGGTGTTACCAATGGGCTCCATCCTGTGAGGTGCTGAGTATCCTCCCCCCATAACTTCTGGGGCTCTGAGACCTGTACCAGCCACAACCCTGAGGCTTTAGGTGCTCTTTTAAATGCAGTTCCTTCTTCTCTTTCTGTTTGTGTCTTTTATTTTGTGTGTGTCTATCCTGTGTTCCCACCCCACCTCTGGTGCTCCATCATCACCCACGTGGCCCCTACGGCAGAACAAGTTCCAAGGGAAGGTGTTTGACTTCGTTACCAAGCAAGTGTTCGACATAACCATCATGATCCTGATTTGTCTTAACATGGTGACCATGATGGTGGAAACAGATGATCAAAGTGAGCTCAAAACATCTGTGCTCTACAAGATAAACCTGGTCTTCATCGTCATCTTCACCGGGGAGTGTGTGCTCAAGATGTTTGCCCTGCGTTACTACTACTTCACCATTGGCTGGAACATCTTTGACTTTGTGGTGGTCATCCTCTCCATCCTGGGTGAGTCCTGCTGGTCCCTCCAGTTCCTCAGGGATCCCACTGGATAATGAAGAGTGGAAATGGTTTCACCAATCCACAGCCACTAAGCTGCTACTGGCCCCCTCTTACACCTGTGCTTTGAGCAGAGCCAAGCCAGCAGGACCCTGAGACAAGAGGGGTGTGAGGCCAACCCATGCCACCAGCTGGGTGAGGGGTTGGGGATGTCTCTTGCTCCTCCTCAGTGTTATTCCCCCTTCTCCCCATGCTACTGAAATGGAGCAGACAGTGTTTAACCCGTGTCAACCCTGTGCTCAGAGTTTATTTGTCCCCAGAGGAGCAGAGTGTTGTGTGCCACCGGGGGTGGCCTCATCTCCCTGTGTCTGCCCAGCCCTGGCACATGATGATGGCTGCAGAGCAGGGCAGACTCACCTCTCCTTCATCCCTTCCCAGGTATCGTCCTCTCCGACATCATTGAGAAGTACTTCGTGTCACCCACCCTCTTCAGGGTCATCAGGCTGGCCAGGATTGGCCGTGTCCTCCGGCTGATCCGAGGGGCAAAAGGCATCCGGACTCTCCTCTTTGCTCTGATGATGTCCCTGCCTGCCCTGTTCAACATTGGCCTCCTGCTTTTCCTCGTCATGTTCATCTACTCCATCTTCGGGATGTCCAACTTTGCGTACGTGAAGAAGGAGTCGGGGATCGATGACATCTTCAACTTTGAAACCTTCGGGAACAGCATCATCTGCCTCTTCCAGATCACCACGTCAGCAGGGTGGGATGGGCTCCTCAACCCAATCCTGAACAGCGGCCCCCCGGACTGCGACCCTGAGCT
Source organism: Corapipo altera (assembly GCF_003945725.1). Classification (NCBI taxonomy): domain Eukaryota; kingdom Metazoa; phylum Chordata; class Aves; order Passeriformes; family Pipridae; genus Corapipo; species Corapipo altera. The sequence goes on along the minus strand of NW_020885022.1, from coordinate 27,898 downwards.
GGAAAACCCTGGAAGTTCGGTGAAAGGGAACTGTGGGAACCCCTCCATCGGCATCTTCTTCTTCTGCAGCTACATCATCATCTCCTTTCTCATTGTGGTGAACATGTACATCGCCATCATCCTGGAGAACTTCAACGTGGCCACGGAGGAGAGCAGCGAGCCCCTCTGCGAGGACGACTTTGAGATGTTTTATGAAACCTGGGAGAAGTTTGACCCAGATGCCACCCAATTCATCGCCTACAGCACCTTGTCTGACTTTGTGGACACCTTACAGGAGCCACTGAAGATTCCCAAGCCAAACAAGATCAAATTAATCACCATGGATCTCCCGATGGTTGCTGGGGACAAAATCCACTGCCTGGACATCCTCTTTGCCCTGACTAAGGAGGTGCTGGGAGACTCAGGAGAGATGGATGCCTTGAAGGCCAGCATGGAGGAGAAGTTCATGGCTGCAAACCCCTCGAAGGTTTCCTATGAGCCCATCACCACCACTCTGAAAAGGAAACACGAGGAAGTGTGTGCCACCAAAATCCAGAGGGCCTTCCGGAGGTACCTCCTGAGGCGCTCGGTGAAACAGGCGTCCTACATGTACAGGCAGAGCAAGGACGAGGATGCCCTGGGCGAGGATGCACCTGAGAAGGAGGGTCTGATTGCCACCAAAATGCAGGAGATCTATGGGAACAGTGGGACAGAGGTGGAGACAACCCCTGCCATTGGCCTCGAGCCCATTCCCAGCTCAGAGACGCGAGATGCTCCTGAGGAAGCAAAAGCTTGGGAGAAGAAGCGTGTGGTGAAGGAGTCGCTGGTGTAACAGAAGGAGCTTCCACCTCTGGCCCAGCCTGAAGAGGCTTCATTTGTATCTCCTGCCCAAGAGCTCTTCCATGCACAGATCACTAGATCTTATATATTGAGCTAATTTCAGATGTTTCAAGCAGCCACCTTTCGAAGCAGGATCTCCTCCCGGGTTTTCCAGCTCACTGCACTTGCAAAGAGTTTAATTATTTTTCTTAAGAGAACTGAATGTGAAAGCTGTTGTTGGTGAAAGAGAAACATGTTAGTTTTGAAATGATCTCATCACGGTAACGATGTTTTTCAGACATTAACAAAAGAGTATGTACATTTAAGGTAATTATTTATTAATGTTATTTCACAATTAAGAGATTTTCTTGTATATTATTCTTCCAGAGTGCAGCCAAGCAACCAGTGAAAGATGAGCCAAGTGAAATAACATTAAGAATAATTACAGAAAACACAAGGTTTTGTGAACAAAAATCTCCAAAGTCTTAAAGTAGCACCTTTCTTTTGAACCTTTGAATAAGCTTGATGATTATTTTTTTGTTACCTACAGAGAAAGTGCAATTATGTCTTAAAAATTGGTTTGCATAGCCAAAACAAAGCATCTGCAGAAATGTTCTCAGGGTTAAATATCAGGTTTTCGAGGTCTCTGAATATGCATTGAAACCATAAATCATTCAGGGCTCTATGATACGAATGTAAACACTATTCATAGTCATGTTTTTTCTCTGTTTTCCTGTTTCATCCAGATTTTGTGGCAGGAAAGCAATGGGCAAAGGCAGGGTTTGGAAAACCTCCTCCAAGAATCCCCAGTCTCTGTGACAAAACCTTCTAGGGTTTTTTCTACCCCCCTTGCAAGAGGAAATGTCCTGTTGGAGTGCTCTTGATTGGCGTTCCCAATGTCCTCTTCGTTAGTGTTAATTAAGGAGATGGACCCCCAGGGATCGGAGCAGGTGTTTGGATGATCCTTTCCATGAGCTGCTTCAATGGGGTCCCTTAAATCCCACACAAGCCCCGGGGGGCTCAATGCAATAAATGCTCCTACCAGGGTGTGAATCCCAAAATCCTCAAGCAGAGATTCCTTCCCTTGGCTGGGGCTCCAGAGAGGATCCTGTGGCACGTGCTGGGGTCTCTGCAGAGCTGGATGGGGCCATTCAGGTCCTCACCAGGAAATCTCTGGGTAGAGGAGTGTTTTCCTGTGGGAAAAAGAGGTTTGTTGCTCTTTAAACAGGTGGGCAAAAAGAAAGAAAACCAAGAAAAATGGCACTGGCACAGGTTGCCCAGAGGAGCTGTGGATGCCCCATCCCTGGAAATGTTCAGTTCCAGGTTGGATGGAACTTGGAGCAACCTGGTCTGGTGGGAGGTGTCCTTGCCCATGGCAGGAGGCTGGAACTTTAGATTGAAGATGAGCTTTAAGGTCCTTCCAACCCAAACCGTTCCATGATTCTACAAAAAACACACAAAAGGCCCCGAGTTCACCTCTGACCACCTTCTGCCTTCAAAAGGGAAAAAAGAAAAAACCTCATGAGATCAAAAACAACCACGAACCAAAACCTCTTCCACTTAAAACAAGGGCTGTTTCTTGAAACCAAAGGGTCTGTCTTTTTTGTATGATTATAATTAATTTCTTTTCTCGGGCTGATTTGGGCGCTGAGCCGTTCCGGATGCCCCACGTTCAGGCTGGCCAGGAGCGGTGCTGAGCTTGCTTCTACCCACGTGTCATCCCATAGCCTTGTGCTTTCTTTTCTGTGTTGTTGCTCCCTGGAACAGGAGCCTGAGCTGGTGTCAGCAGCGTTTCTGTGGGGAGCATCCCTGGCACGGCGGTTCCCAGCCCGGGTTGTGGTTCACAATCGATGCTGCTTGTACGTACGTGTCGTCAGTGATGGGAAAAGTGCCACAGAGCAGGATTTGTGTGAGCTAAAGCCGTTTTACTTTGTACATTTCTTAAAATAAACAACTGTAAATGATCTGTTATTACGATACCAAGTGTGTTGGGGTGTGTTAGAGGGGGAAAATGTTTTCCCTGAGCTGGGAGGGGTGAACGGCCCCTCCCTTTGCTCCAGGGCTTGGCCTTGGACCTGCCATCCTCAGCAGAGCCTGGTGGTCTGATCCTGCACTAGAGACCCCCAGGCATGTCCAACCCAGCCCCCAGAGCTTCTGCTCTGCTGACAAATCCATCCCCTGGAGCCCTCAGTGCTCACAGCGATGAACCCAACTCTGGGAGCTACAGGAGACGCTGCTGCAGGTTCCAAGGAGAGGGGTGGGCTTGGAGGAGGTGCAGACCCCCTGAGCTGCCCCATAGCAGGCTCTGTGGGGCCAACCCCCCCAGCAGCCATGTGGGAGCAGGTCAGCATCACGGGGAGAAGGCAGTGGTGGGTGAAGGAGGTTCCTGTGTCAGTGTGTGGCTGGAGGAGGAGACACCTCTGGGACTCGGTGACATCCCCGAGGGACATGGCATGGCTGTGTTTTTGCTCTTGCTGGAACAGCTCGTCCCAGGGCTGGTGTAATTCAAGTTGGGAGCAGCATGGTACCAACGCAGCCCGGGGGCTGGAGCGGGGAGGTGGCACAGCCCTGGAAAGGACAGTGGTGAAACCCAAACCCTGATGAATAGGGACAGGCTGGTGAAGGTGCAGCTGCCTGGCAGTGGCTCTGGACTGTGGGTTATGGAGTCAGGGTGGTCCAGGAGAAGAGGCATGGGGATGCAGGACCCTCTGCATCCCTTGTCACATGTTACTGCAAACACAGGGGACTTCCAGGGGAGACCAAGCCCCTCTAGCCCAGGTCTGTGCCTGTTCCAGGGTGCCAAGGAGCCCCCAGGCAGTGCAGTGGGTGATTTGGCCACTGTCACTGCAAACCCTCTTTAGCTTGTGCCCTGCTCCTGGTTTTACCTTGCAGGGCTTTCCCAGGTGCTTCCAGCATCCCACCTCCCATCTCCAGCCCCAGAGCCTGCTAAAACCCACTCCAGTGCCCACCGAGCACGTGGGCATCCCATTGCCTCTTTGCCTTGCTGGGATGTCATGGCCAGGCTCTGCTCTTCCAGCAGGACCTGGGGGGTGATGGCAGCAGGGACTGAGTGACACAGCCCCTTCTCCTGCAGTGCCAGGAGAAGGCACCCCTCCTGTCATCCCTCTTTCCCTCACGGAGCCAGTATTTCTCTGGAAAACTTTATTTCTCTTCTTTTCTGTGCCTTTGCACACAAGGTGAGGCTCGAGCTGGTTCCCAGCATCCGCCGGATGCTCGGGACTGGCAAAAAACCCACCAAACTTGCAGAAGACGAAGGTTTGGAGAGGCCCCAGGCAGTGGCACCCAGACTCTGGGGACCAGCACGACTGGCAAAAGTACCCAAAAGTGTTTTTCTCTTGAAGTCACAGCTCAGTGCTCACCCGTAGCCACTAAAGTTCTGCAGCAAGGGGGGCACAGCACGGAGGGAAACCACGTCGTGCATCAAAATTCACCTTGGGGTGCCTCACTGTGCTTCCCCAGGGTCTGTCTGTCTCCAAAGGATTCATGGAGAAGGGTCTTGGTTATGGAAAATGGAGTGTGAAGCACCCACGACACACAGGCATGGCTGATGGCCAGGGAGGTGAGACCTTATTTTGACCATCTCTTCCCCTCTTCTCTTCTCTTCTCCCTGGAAGTGTTTAAAAAACCTGTGGATGTGGCACTTGAGGACATGATTTAGTTGTGAACATGGGATGACAGCTGGACTTGATCTTGAAGATCTTTTCCAACCTTAACAATTCCATGATTTTATGACTCTGCATTTCACTTTTCCCTGGAAGGGCAGCTGTAGGGACTCTCTGGGGTGCAGCGATGGCAGTACATCCATAAGTACATCCACAGTTAACTTCATAAACATCCTCTGTTCTTACCCCTGCTCCAACTCTTGGCAACTGGGCCAACATCAACCCCTGCCCACCACTTGAAGGGCCAAACACCCTGGAGGGGATCTTTGGAGCTGGGGGAAAACCCTGGAGGTCACCCCCATCCTCTATCCCCCCAGGGATGTGGCCGGCAAGAAGTCACATCCTGCTCCTTGGACTCATCCCCTGTGCTCATCCCAGGGTTGGCATCACAAAGGGCTTTGCAGCCAGGGCTCCTCTCCAGCTCTGCTGCAGATCCACAACAGTCCTGGTCACCTCCATCAAATATCAGCACCATGGTGGGCACAGCCTGGGGACACGGGGCTGGACAGTGACCAGGGACACGAGGATGGGCAGTGCCCAGGGACACGAGGCTGGACAGTGCCCAGGGCAAAGGCACCTGCTGGCCCAGCGTCTGCACTGCATTCAAAACCAGCCCCGAGGGGAAAGTCCCCAGCAGGAGGATTTACATGAGCAGGAAAGGGGCCGTCTCGCGCAGCAGCAGCTTTGCCATTTTTAGGTCCCGGGGCCGGGCCGGCGGGAGCAGCCGCTGAAATTGCAGAAGCAAAGGCTGGATGTGTCTCCCTGCCCCGTGGGGTGAAACATGGCTGATCTGTGTATGAGGCTCTGGGTGCTCCAGGTGAATCTCTGGCTGCTGGCTCTGGTCACAGGTAGGCATCAAAGGGGGTTTGCACTTCAGGGCGAGGAACCGTGTGCCCAGGGGATGCACTGGCATGAACTCTGTGCCCAGGGGATGCACTGGCATGAACCGTGTGCCCAGGGGATGCACTGGCATGAACTCTGTGCCCAGGGGATGCACTGGCATGAACCATGTGCCCAGGGGATGCACTGGCATGAACTGTGTGCCCAGGGGATGCACTGGCACGTGCCCCCTACTCGGAGGCTTCACCCAGCTCTGCCTTTCACTGAGTTAGTTTTAAGCTTTGCTCTGGCCTCTCTCAGTCCTGCTCTGGGCTGGAAGCCTCCCAGGTGCAGCAGAGCCTGGGGAGGGACACACAGGGCTCAGGACTCAATGCCCGCCTCAGGTTTTAGGTTTTGCTTCCCACTGGGGTGTGGAGACAGGGCACGTTTTTGGCTGGTCAGCTGGCTCTGGCAGGAGCCCAGCGCCAAGCGGGTGCAGGGCCTGCCTGGCTGTGGTGGCAGGTGTCAGGAAAGAAGGGTTGTTGCGGTCTTTTTAACCATTTTTTGCTCTCAAAGACCTGAGGATGGGGCAGGCACATCACTGAGGCCATGGCCAAGCCACAGCCCTTTGCTCTGTGGGGTTCAGTGCCTGGGACTAGAGGAGAAATAGGAGGAAAACGGTTTTTGGGGGAGATTTGTGGGCCCTGTGTGAACATCCCTGTGCTGTTCCCTTTGGCATCCCCATGGAGAAGCAGCAGCTAAACCCTGTCCACTTCCATCACCCCTTGCCTGCTCCAGGGACACCCACGAGAACCTGCAGCAGATCCCACACAGATTCCTTGGCAGGGGAACCTTGAGCCCATGGGAGGAAGGGCATTTAAAGTGTTTCTGTGTTGGCCACACAAGTCCAGTAGGGATTTGAGGTCACAGGGTTTCAATGTGGCTGTCATGGTGACTTCAGGGGAGGAAAGGGGAAGCTCAGCCCACCTGTGGCTGCAACAGAACTCCTGCTTTGGAAGGGTGTGAGGACTTTCAGGGTGAGGAGCCAGCCTGGTCTTCATTTAGAAACACCAACAGAACACGGAGAACAAAGCCCTGGGTCTCACTGACTGGTGGCACCACAGGTCACAGGGACACATACCCAGCACACAGCCTGGTCAAGGCACATCTCCCCATCCTGGAAAAAAATGAAATGGTGTTGGAAGGGAGAGTTCACCTGCAGAGATGTCAGTGCTGAAGGTGAACAGGGCAGCACAGACCTGGAAGGGGTTGTGGGGCAGGGAGAGGGGCCCAGGGCCAAGCCAGGATGTGCTTGGGGCAGGGGATGTGCAACAAGGTGGCATAGGCTGGGGTGAAGCTCAGGCTGGGGAATTGAACCTCTCTTCTTCTTCTTTGTATTCTTCTTCTTCTTCTTCTTCTGGGGGGGTGGTTTGCAGCTGCCCCAGTGTGCTGGGAGGTGGTGCAGCCCCCACCTCCGTGCCGGCTTCTCCACGGCAAGGTTTGGCAAAATCTTTACTAGAGGTAGAGTTTACTGAAGCGGGGCAGTAAACAGGGCTGGTGCTTCCTGCGCAGCTGCAGCAAGAGGAACCGAGGCACAGGGGCACTGGAGCTGTGGGCAGAGGCACCCATGGGGGCTGGGGGGGTCCCCACCTCACCCAGCTTCCTGCGCTGCATCGCAGGCCCCACAGCTCCAGCCACAGCCCTGGTCCCGAGGGGCCGTGTGGTCACAGGGTCTGAGAACCCCCCTGGCCATCACAGGGCTCTGAATCCAGGGAAGTCCCAGCAGGGGAAGTGTTTCTGTTTGATTCAGAGTGTAAATAGAGAGGGATGAGTGTCTGGACCCTTCCAGAGAGGCATCATCCTCGGGATCATTAATAGTGAAGGCGGTTTTCACTGGGGTGTCGACCCAAAAACAACTTGGAGGAGATTCAGGAGATAGGATGGAAACAGAAGGGTTTGTACCCAAATCTGCACTGCCTTGTGTCCCCTGAGCAGGGCTCTGTTGATGCTCCCCAGCACTCCAGCCCATATGGAGTGGGCACAAAGGACCCATGGCTCATGCCATTTCATGGGGGACACCCTCCATGAGCTCCTGGTCATTATCTCAGGGCTCTTCTTCTGTCTTGCAGGTGGGATCTCAGCAGACAAGAACAACACCAGCAACAGCACAGGTACAGCTCAGACCCACTGGGCCCTTCCCCCACGTGTGTCCCCAGGGTCCCTCCCATCCCCACTGGCCACGGTCCCTGCAGGCTGTGACCTCCTCCATGGCACATCCCCAGCCCTGCACCTTCCTCTCCCTCCACAAAGCCAGATCTGTTTTGTCTTTCCTAAGCACCCACACGTTTTCCCTCTGCATTTGCAGAGAATGTTGCATGAATAAGCCTTTCCTTGGCGCCAGGCACTGGGCTCGTGCCACAGCACTTGTGCCATTCCCCCCCATAGGGCTTTAAGCATGAAGTTTGCAACCCAAATTCACCCTCAAACTCACCACTCCGGGACCAAAACATGGCAAAAAACCCCCAAAAACCAAAAAACAAAATACAGCAAAATGCAAAAAATGTAGAAGTCTGAGAGAAGTCAGATGCGGAGATGGGGCTGTCCCAGCAATGCTCTGTGGTGCCAGCACTGGCTGTAATCTGGGAGCTGGGATTTACAGGATGTACACAGAGAGTGGTGGGAGCAGCACCAAAGTACTGGAGTGAAGCCATTCCCACAGAAAATGGAGTTTCCACTAAAAGTGTGTTTCCACCAAAAGGCTCCAATTTCAGAGAATCACAGAATATCTTGAGCTGGGAGATGATCCTGGGTCCACAAGGATCATCAAGTTCAACTCCTGACCCTGCACACGACATCCCAAATCCCACCATGAGCCTGGGAGCATTGCCCAAGCAATCCTCGAGCTCTGGCAGGTTAGGGGCCATGACCACTACCCCAGACAGAGATAATTCAAAAACAAAGCTGAATGCTCAAGAGCAGTATAATCCATGAAAGTGGGGAGCTCCTGATACGGGAGATGCTGGAGAGTCTCGTGGGTGCCAGGTCTGTGACTGCCCCTGTCCCTGCAGGCAGTGTGTGCCCCTCCACGCACCAGCACCCACGGTACGTGGCGGTCAAGAAGAACATGCCCGTCTACTTCATCTGCTACTCCGACAAGCCCGAAATCATGCAGTGGTACAAGACAGCAGAGGACAGTGAGAACATCTGTGGGCTGGATAAGAACACCTCCCAGTACACCATCAACAGGACAGACACCTCCATCAACCTCACCATCCTCAGTGTCACCTTTGAGGACAGTGCAATCTACGTGTGTGACAGAAAGAACGTCCTGGAGAAGAAGCACCTGCATGCGTGTGGGACAAAGCTCCGAGTCTTGGGTGAGTGGGAGCTCCCAGGGAATGTTCTTTCTCCTCCTCCTCTCACCCTTCCACCTCCATGTGAACCCCACATCAGGCTCCTACACAACCACCTCTGCCTGTGCTGGTGGGACCCCTCAGATACAACTGTGGGTTGTTGCTCCATGGCACTACGTGCTTCCTCATTGCCACCACCAAACAGCAGGACAACCCTCCCTGGTTTGCCCTGGCATGTCCATCCTGCAAAAATATGCCCCAGGGACCATGTTTCTCTAATAAATCAGATTTATCCTGCTCCTGGCCAGTGGTGGGTTCTGCCCAAATTGTCTCATCCCAGAGATGGTCCCTGATGCCAATCCTGGGGGCAGTTTACAGTGCTCTGGTCTCTCCCAGTCTGGAGGACATGTCACCCTGGTCCCTCCATCCACCCTTGCTGACACACCAACCTGTGGCCATGGCGAGCTCACCCCCGGTCCCTGGGAGCCTGGCACAGAGGTGAGACTTGGGCTCTCCTCATGATGTTGCTCCCAGGTCACAGCAGCCTCAAGCAGATCCATAACAGGAACACCCTGAAAGACGCCATCATCATCATCCAGTCCATCCTGCTTGTCATCTTCATCAGCATCCCCATACTCCTCTTGCTGGATAAAGTAAGTGACAGTGTCTCCAGCAGTGGGGATGTCCCCAGCTGTGCCACTGTGGTGCTCACAGCACTGTCCTCCATTCTGGGCAGGACAGTGAGAGGGATGGGGATGGACCAGCACTGATTTTGGGGCTAAAGTGGGAAAACAGGCATCTAAAATTCTGTGTGGGACTATGTGGATTTGCCTGTGGAAGTGGTGGGACCTGGCCTGGGGGACCAAGGCTGGGGACAGGGGATCCTGGTGGGTGCTGACACCAACCTGTGACTCTCCTCTCCATAGGGTGAAGGCAAGAAAGGCCCAGAGGAGGACCACACCTATGAGGTAATTAATTACAAAAGGACCTTTCTAATATCAACCTGAGCCTTGAAACAGGGAGTTGTGCCCTTGCTGGGTGTCTGCTGGGTGTCACTAGGCCCTGTGGCCTTCCTCCTTGGGAACCTTCCTCCCAAGTTCACATCAGCCATAAAGAGCTGCTCGTAGAACCAAGCCAAGCTCGGAGCACAGCCAGCCATCTGTCTCCATCTTCTCCCTGCCAGAAGCTGCTCCAGTCTTGGGGAGAACAGCCTGGAGATGGATCCCCACTTGGAGGTCCTAAGGGGGGGATGTGCTGTGGATGGAACCATGGTCCTCCTGCCACGTCTCAACCTCCTTCTTATCTGTGCAGGGGCTGGAGGTGGAGCAGATGGCCACCTATGAGGACATCACTCCTTTCCGGGACGTGAAGGCCAAGTGGACAGTTGGGGAGCACCCGGGTGAAGAGTGAGGGGTCCTGCACCCACGGCCAGGCTGGCACCAACACCCTGCCAGGACCTGTGGGGGTGGATCCCCCAGACCACAGCTCTGCCAGGCACCTGGATCCCGGGCTGCAATCCTGGGATTGCAAACCACCTCCAGCAGCCCTGCACGGGGCTGGGATCCTGCTGCCCTCGGGCGCTTGCTTTGCTGTGCACACGAGGCTGCCCTGCCCTGGCTGTCGCTGTCCCTGCCCCACTGATGAACCCCTAAACTAGAAATGAACCCCTGTGTAGAAATCAGGAGCCACCTGTGATCCCCCCAGCAGCAAAATGGCCCCACAACCTGGGCAGACCCACCACACCTGGGCAGCCCCACACCACAGTCAGGCCCAAACCACAGGCAGCCCCACAGCCCAGCCCTGAGTTCCTGCATGGTTAATGCAATGGAAGTACTGGGGGAAAGTGGGTGTCCTCCAGTCCCACCATCCCTGGGAAGGAGATGATCAGGCATGACCCATCTCCAGCTGCAAGGACCCTCCTGGGCTGTGAGCCCCTGCTGCAGCCCTGGCAGAGGAGCCGAGGTGTGCAGCACCATGTGAGTGTTATGAGGACAGACTTAACTGTCTGTCAAGTCATGGATGTGTCCACAGGCCAAGCTGGCAGATATCTGAGATAGAGGAGCCTCCAAAAGCACCTCTTTCTCCCCAAAGACTACAAGGGAAGTTGGGGAGACAGGTCTCAGCCAAAGGCTTGCTCCTCCCCAGGCAAGAGCTGGCCCATGTCACAAGGACATCCCTGTGGTGAGGGACACGTGTGACCTCAGAACCTGCAGGAAAGCTGTAAATTGTGGGACACAAACCTCCAGCTGCATTTTGAAGCCCTAATAAAGGTAATGGATAAACCTCATCCTGCTCCATCCTGCCGTGCCCGGTCCAGGGTTGTCCCTTAAGCCTGGTGCCAGTGCCCTGGGATGCCCTGGGAACAAGGAGCAGTTTTTCATGGGTCCAGCTTAGCTAGAAACCAAACTTCACCCCTTCAAACGTCACCCTAAGGGTGGGCAGGGATGGAAAGGAGCATCTCCAGGATCCAAAGCACGAGAACAGGGCCCAGGATCGGGAGCTCCACTCGTGGCTGCATGTGGTCTTGCAAGAGAGACCAAAAAACATCTGGAGAGGAGCAGAGCGGTGCTAATTGGGTTTGTTAATAAAACCATCTCGGCACAGCAGCAGCAGCTGCAGGGGGGGGTGGGCTCAGGGCCAGCTGGGCACCTAAACCAGGGCCGGGGGGCCAGAGGGGTTGGCTGGAGGAGACAGTACAAGGGGGTGACAAGAATGTTGTGGCTTAAACTGCTGTCACCCTCGGAGAGCCCAGGGCCCCCATGCCTCTATGGCTCACAACATTTGGGCCTCCAAGAAGCAGCTGGAACTGCTCCATACCCCAAAACAGCCAGAGGAGGGTAAAATTACAAGCAAACAGGGCTTTTCAGAAGGAACGGGATGGTTCTTGTTTACCAACAAACCATCTCCATGGAAAACTGGAATTCTGTTTAAATGGCACAAAACCAGCATTTTGAAATTGATTTTTACTAGTTAAATAAAACTACCCCAAACTAGTTCCACCACATGTATATAAAAGTTGCTTAAACATATTTTACTTATTAAATTGGTTTTTTAAAGAAGGGAGCATTCACAGTGAGAGAAAAGAACTGGCTGTTCCTGGTTTCCATGTTTGCCAAGGTTTTAGGAGTAGCAGAGCTCATCCCTCCATCCCTTGCTTTCAGTTTCCAAATGGAAGAGGAAGGCATATTTTCTGGCCTTCCCAGCTCTCAGGGGGTTCCTCAGCTCTGTGTATGCAACTAATTCAACTGGCTGAGCTGAGTAATACAAAAAATAAGGAGAATCTGCTGTTTGCAGCTGGCAAGGAACCACCAGTGTCAAAAGCAGTTTCAGTGACACCAGTTCTGCTCTGCTGCTCCAGAGGCTTTGGCTTCCTTTAAAATGTCAGAAGTAAACCAATATTTCTGTGGTGGTAATGGTTTATTTTAAATGCTTAGACTAGATTCTAGGGAGCCTAGAGATGTGGTTTGGCTTCATTCTGTATTGAGATAGGTCTGTGTTTAAAATGCATTTAATGTAAATAAATATATGTCAGTTCATACAATCCAGTCTCTGCGTTTTGTCCTGATTTCTGTCATAGAATCCCTGAATCATTTAGGTTAGAAAAGCCCTTTGAGATCATGGAGTCCAACAATTCCCCCAGCACTGCCAAGGCCACCACTGACCCATGTCCTGAACTGCCACATCCACAGGGCTTTTAAATCCCTCCAGGGATGGGGACTCCACCACTGCCCTGGGCAGCTGTGTCAGGGATGGACAAACATTCTGGGGAAGAAATTTTCCCTAATAACAAACCTAGACCTCTCCTGGCACAGCTTGAGGCCATTTCCTCTCGTTCTTGTGAGAAGAGACTGACCCCCCACCTGCCTATAACCTCCTTCTAGGTGACTGTAGAGAGCAGGAATTCCTGTTTCCCTGCCACCAGTGGGATCCTCAGGCAAACAGACAGGGTTGCAATCCCGGACCTTTTCAGCCTCACCTTTCCAGATGGATTCAGGGAAACTGAGCAGCTCCAGCTGCAGCAAATAAATCCGAAATGGAATTTATTTTCAGAGCAGTGAGCTGGCAGAGGTAATCACCCATCTCCTAAAAGCTCTGCAGAGCCTGGGCTTTGGGCTGGCAGCAGCTCCTGGGTCAGGATTCACTTGGCTGTGCTCACCCATCAGGGTGGGAAGGTCCTCCCCACACAGCCACCCAGGCTGGGAGTCACCAGAATCCAGGGAGCAAGGAAAGCTGTTTTCACTTCTTTAGATGCTCGGGGTAACGTGGGTGGACACGGGACCAACCCCCAACCCGAAGAGAACTGAGGGACATTTTTTTTTTCCTCTTTCAAAAAACAAAAGGAATTCGGAAATCACAGGGGGACACGGGATGCTTTAGGGTTGCAAATGCAGGCGCTCGGAAGCTGGAAAAAGGGCCGAGCTGAGGTCTGAGAGCCGCTTATGCAACCGCAGTCGTGCCCTGGGCGCTCCTGCCCAGCCCAGCGCTGCAGTCACGCACTGCCCTCGCCGGCGCTTCTGCCTCACTGACTGCCCAGACACGACCGGGGACAAACGCAGCCTCGGGGGAGCCGCACAGCCCGGCCCGGCACAGACACCGCGGGTTCAGCACCCTGCTCCCGCTGCCAGAGCTGCAGAGGCAGCAAGGCACAGGCAGGGCACAGAGTAACGAGGTGCTGCGGTGGTACCTTCAGTCCTGTGGGCTCAGTTTTGGGTGCCACGATATAAAAAAAAAAAAAATTAAGCAATTAAAGAGCATCAAAGGAAGCCACGAGGGTGGGGAAAGGGATGGAGAGGAAGCCTTAGGAGGAGTGGCTGAGGTCACTCGGTTTGTTCAGCTTGGAGGAGACTGAGGTCAGACCTCATTGTGTCTTCAACATCCTCGTGAGGGGCAGCAGAGGAGCAGCTCTGATCTCTGCTCTCTGTGACCAGTGACAGGACACGAGGAAGTGGCTGAACCTGAGCTGGGGGAGATTTAGGTTGGATATCAGGAAAAAGTTTTTCACCTAGAAGATGGTTGAGCACTGGAACAGGCTCTCCAGGGAAGTGGTCACAGCACCAAGCCTGAGTTCAAGGAGCATTTGGACAACGCTCTCAGGGACAGGGTGGGATTGTTGGGGTGTCCAGTGCAGGGTCAGGAGTTGGACTCAATGATCCTGATGGGTCCCTTCCAGCTCAGCATATTCTATGATTCACAGGCAGCAGTGCCCGGGCTGGGCTGGGGAGCTGCTGCTCTGCTCATCTCTGACAAATATTGACATATTTAAACAGGATCTGGAGTAGAAAAACACAAAAACACACCCAGATGTTGCTGGCTATTGGGTAACAGGACACCTGATACCGCAGGACCCACTGTTCCCTCTTCTCTAGGGACTGACATTTACCCTGTGACACCACCACGTCTCCAGCAGCAACAGCCGGGGGCTTCTTGGAACACACCCAATGATTATTAACGAGCTCTCCACCCTCTGCTCCAGCTGCCCTGGGGGTGATGCTGCTACTTTGAAACCAGAGCCACACTGGGGAGCACAGCAAACCCAGGGCCTGGGGGGAGCTAAATCACCTCCTGACCAGGCACAGTCCCTGAACACCACAAAAAGGGCCAAAAAAGGGCAGCTTGGGGCAATCAGTGCTCTGTGGGGAGCACTGGAGTTGCCCCTCCCAGGTTCTGTCTTGCTTTTCTCAAAAGCAGGGATAGTGTTCTGTGTCCTCTCCTCTTCAAGGCCAAGTTGGACAGGGTTTGGAGCAACCTGGTCTAGTAGGTGTCCCTTCCCATAGCAGGGGGTGGATCTGGGTGGTCTTTAAGGTCACTTCCAACTCAAACCATTCTGTGATTCCATCAGTCCCTTCCCCATCTCCTCCACTTCCTTTCCAAACCCACCCTCTCCTTAATCCAGAGGTATTTCTCAGGCAAGAGCAGGAAGATGCTCATAACCAGATCTTCCCACAGCCTTATCCAGCTGAGGATGAGAGAAACCTCCCAGAGCTCTGGCATCTGGATTTGCAGTGGGCTGGCTGGGATCCAAACGAGCACCTGGACAGGACAGCTTCATGTCCCACCTTTGGCAAACCAGCTCAGCAAAATTATTTGCTGAACTTTCAGCCTTTTGGTATAAAGCAGTTACTTGGCAGAAGTAGGACTCATGTGACAGTATCCATCTAGGTGTATCCTCGCTAAAACAGTACAGAGAAAAACATCACAGAAGGCTTGGAAAAGTCTTCTAAGACCATCCAGTCCAACCGTCCCCCCAGCACTGCCAAGGCCACCACTAACCCACGTCCCCAAGTGCCACAACCACACATCTTTTAAATCCCTCCAGGGATGGAGACTCCACCACTGCCCTGGGCAGCTGTGCCAGGCCTGGACAACCTTTCCATAGAGAAATTTTCCCTAATATCCAAACTAAACCTCCCCTGGTGGAACTTGCCAATTGCTTTAGGCCAAAGTGTCCCCAGCTGGCCAGTCAGCCCTGTGGACTGTGGGCCAAGGCTGCAGAGCCCTGCAGGAACATGAAGTGGACACCACAAATTCCACCATGTAAAAGCACTGATCTGATCTGGGATGGGTCTTGCAGTGATCAGGAAACTTCTAATTGCAATAAACAGCAGAATATGGTGAAATCATGGAACACTGATTTAATCCCCAGGCAAACAACCTCCCCAGCCCTCACTCGTGTGATGAGTGTGATGAGGTGACACCTCCCTGAGCACTTGTGCATTTATTCAATGGGAAGATATGGAGCTGTTGTTGTGATCATGGACACACAGATCCATTTTAAACAGACCCCCTGCTATATAAGGGGGTGCCTCCACAGTTTCCTTTACCGGATGAAAGGAGGAAACATTCAGTGTCAAGGAACACCTGAGCAACTCACCGGGCAGAAATGGCTCCAGGTACATTTTATTTCAGTTTTAAGGGACTGGCAGTGCTGCTGCATGTGTAGGGTGATGGGAGATGACAATAGGGTGGGTTATGGGGTGGGCTATACCCTCCTTGCCATCCCTAAATTCAAATATGGAAATTTATAAATCCATGAAATTTTCCCCTGCAGTGTGACTTTAATCCATGAATTAATCTTCAGACTAAACTGGGCAAGGAGAGAGTGGAGAACATGAAGAACAAGGTCAAGTCACAGTTATAACAGTTATTATTACCATAAATGTTAAAACTCATGTTCTAAGCTTAAGACAGGGATCAGGATTATGTCTAATTCTCATGTCCAAGTCCCACAGGGTCCAGGTCATTCCTCCTCCAACAGATATTTGCCTGAGATGAACTTTGTGGTCTTTGTAAGCACAGATGGACACTTGTGTGAAACATCATGGGTTGGAAAGCTTTAGGCTTGACAAATGTCACCAAATCCTACAGGTCTGTCCCAGAGAGCAAAAGCAGCTGGTCACAGAACAGGGAATGTCACCAGCTCTCATCCCAGTGAGTGCAGAAGGTGACACCTCATCAAACCACAGCTAAAGTAGGGTGCTCCCAGGCCCTCACCTGGTCTCACCATCCCCTGCCTTTCCACAGCCAAAGCCTATGGAAAAACACGAGTGTGTCAGGGAAAACTGTAGGGACACACCTCAGTTTTCATGGAGCAGCCATGACTCCAGGCAGGAATATGCTGCTGAAAACACTGAGAGCAGTACAAGCCCTGAGGGCAGGTCTAGTGAAAGGGTTTCACTTGGGCTGGTCCTGGGCAGGGCCAGAGGTTGGACTCAATGATCCTTGTGCATCCCTTCCAACTCGGGATGTTCTGTGATTCCCTTGATTCTGGGGAGGGCTGAGCTCACCCACAGCATCCAACAAGGACCAAGGCAGGTGAGGGCTCAGCCAGCATGGACAGAAGAGGCTGGGAATGAATTCCCAGATGCCACCCCCTCCTCAGCACAGTCCCCTGCTAACAGCCTCCTCTCTGCTTTGCTGCAGGGTCCTGGTTTTCTCCTCTGGCCATTGCCCTGATCACTCTGGGACTGCAGTGGCCACAGCAAGTTGCCACCTTCCCGGCCATGCCCCTTTCCAGCCTGTTTGCCAACGCTGTGCTGAGGGCTCAGCACCTTCACCTCCTGGCTGCAGAGACCTACAAGCAGTTTGTAAGTGGTTTGGCCTCAGGGCACCTTCTCCTGTTACTCAGGATTGTAGGACTTCCTAGAGACAGAGACTTTTCAGCTGTTGGTGTCTTTGTCAGCTCTCAGTGAGGAGAAAGAGTCCACAATTTGTGGAGAGACACCAGAACAGGTTATAAGTAGTCAGAATCTTTTTCTGTCCAGCATTAAATTCTGAAAATGGTATTTGCTTCATCTCTAGATTTGTATGTCTGTAATTTCAGCTGTGGATTGTAAACCTTGTGTCAGGATCAGCCTATTGACTCAGTCATGGCCAAGTAGGTTGAAATGAAGAGATGAGTTCGAATGCCTCAAACTTCTGTGTACTTTCATTCTAAGAATTTTCCAGGGCTCTCAGAGGCACTTACACAATCAGTGTTTCCAGCTCCACATTTTGGCACTTGTCAAGTCTGAACATCTCCCATTCTGTCCTCTGTTAGTATCTTGCACTAATTAGCTGTACAATGCTTAAGTTTTACTATTTAATATTGAAGGGAGACTGCCGTTCCATCCTCGTGCTCTCTCCCATCAGCCTGGAGACTCTCTCCTCCTCTCAGCTCTCTGTCCCATCTCTGACTCCCTCCTCAGGACATTTCTGCCCATGTCAAGACCCACTGCACAGGATAAGCTGGGAGGTGGCACTGATATTTTGCAAGATTTCCCTGTGTCCATCACCTTTGGCCCTGGGAGAGCCTGAGTGCTTAAAACCACCCAGTGTCTGCTGCTGCCAGGTGCTGGCCTGAGATGTCCCTTTGGCAAGAGCTTTCCTTGGGGATCATCTGCTCCCTGGGAGTACCAGGTGTGTTCTGAGTTCACCTCAGCACCCTTCCTTCATGAGAGGAAGACCTTTAGGGCCAATAATTATTGTGCCAACACACAAACTCCTGTTTCCCACCCTGTTCAGAGGTACCTCGTGTTTCACATTTATTCTTTGCAAAGAGTAACCATGCAGGACAGCTTGGGAAGTGTCTGTGGTCTCCTGCAGCACAGAGGTGACAGATCTGAATGTATCTGGGATGTCTCTGCAGGAACGCAGCTATATTCCAGAGGACCAAAGACACACCAACAAAAATTCCCAGGTGCCATATTGCTACTCAGAGACCATCCCTGCTCCCACGGGGAAGGACGATGCCCAGCAGAAATCGGTAAGTTCTCTCCCCCAGGGCAAGCACAGACCTGTCTGAAGAGTCCTCATGGCAGGAACAGAGGGTTTCCATCTGTGAGAACTTTGGTGCTTCCTCCCTCTTCTCCCTTTTTCACTATTTAAACCCTGCATGAAGAAAGGAGGACTCTTCCGGGTTACATTATAAACCATATTCTCAACTCAAGCATTGACAGCACCTGGGTCTGGGTGGTGCTTCTCAGGCTGAAAACTTGTCTGCTGAGGCTGCAGGATCAGTGACACATCTCTGGGTCACTCCAGGCTGTCCCAGAGGGAGCAGGACACTCTACCAAACACCCCACACACAGCTTTCACCCTTTGTTGTCCTAATTTCAGGACATGGAGCTGCTTCGTTTTTCCCTGGTTCTCATCCAGTCCTGGCTGACCCCGGTGCAGTATCTAAGCAAGGTGTTCACAAACAACCTGGTTCTTGGCACCTCAGACAGAGTGTATGAAAAACTAAAGGACCTGGAAGAAGGGATCCAAGCTCTGATGAGGGTAAGTCACAGCACATGGCATGACTGTAGAGTAAGAGAATTCCTGGGCACGGGGCACTTGGCTCTCAAGGACAGCACAACAAAGTTCATTGTCAAGGTTCACTCTAGCCCTTACCAAATGGTTAAAGCACACTGAGGAAAAGCAGACAAAAATCCAAAATCAATCAATCCAAATCAAAACAAACCCAAAACTATCTATGTGGAGGACTGGGGGGGCGGGGAGGAAAAGGGTAGGACAGGGTAAGGATGAAAAGAAATACAGCTTAAAGGCACAAGAGCACTTAACAGCATTTGACTTAAACCATAACTGAAGTTAAACAATTTAGCAAAGGGTTCATACAAGATTTACTACACCACAACAGTAACTCACAGTACTAACTCACAAATCTAAAGTACCTCAGAATCCAGGAGAGCAGCATTCCCATTTTCCATGGCATATGCACACAGACATAAAGAGTCTGGACAAGGTACCTGTGGACAATTCCCCTGGGATTCAGGGAAATCCTCCCCTGGGATGCCTTTGGACCTTCTCAGCAGGCGAAGGGCTGAGCCTTGTGGAGTGGGGGGATCAGCCCCGTGGGTTGGGATCTTCCAAGTGCAGCAAAACAGAAAGTTGAGGGCTCTGAGAGGCCCCAGCACAGGGAGGTCACTGGTCACAGGAGAGCTCAAAGGGTCGCACTCAGCACTGCTGGTTATAGGGCCCACACAGAGGAGGCTTTAGCCACAGGAATTGCCCACCCTTGCCACAATTCAGGCCAGTGACTTTCTTTGAAAGTTTGAGAACAAAAATATGATTCCACTTGGGTTGTTATTCAGGGGAAAAAATAAGTTTCCAAGGCTGTTTGTTAAAAAAAGCAGGAGCTCGGCAGACAGCACCAGCTCCTGCGAGCACAGGGTGTTTCTGATAAGGTCAAGAGGAGCTCGGCCCAGGTCACAGAATCACAGAATCACAGAATATGCTGAGCCCACAGGGACCCACAGGGATCATCGAGCCCAGCTCCTGGCCCTGCACAGGACCATCCCCAAGAGTCACACCCTGTGCCTGAGAGTATCACCCAAACTCTTGAGCTGTGTCAGGCTGGGTCTGTGACCACTTCTCAGGTCCATCAAGGCTCAACGAGCATTTCTCAGGTCATAAAGCAGCCTGGGGAAGCACCACCACGGGGGGAAAACCCCCCCTGACCTCTCCCAAAGCTCAGCCTGGGGATGCTCATGCCCAGCCCTGCCACCTCTCCATCCTGCCCCAGGAGCTGGAGGACCGGAGCCCACGGGGGCTTCAGATCCTCAAACCCACCTACGAGAAGTTCGACGTCCACCCGCGCGGCGAGGACGCGCTGCTCAAGAACTACGGCCTCCTGTCCTGCTTCAAGAAGGACCTGCACAAGGTGGAGACCTACCTGAAGGTGATGAAGTGCCGGCGCTACGGAGAGGGGAACTGCATCGTCTGACCCCCGGGATGGATCCCCCTCCTGCTCCAGGCCCTCGGCCACAGCTGCCCTGCTCCCAGGAGAGAAAATCGGAGAATAAACCCGCTACTGCCAACAGGCCTCTGCTTTTTTGGGGGGACAGGCTCTTGTGGGAGAGGGAAGGATGAGCTGCCACTGGGACAGGGTGGATTTGGAGCAGGACAGGGGGGATTTGGGGCTGGGGGGGTGAGGATTTGGGGTGGGGTGGGCAGACTTGAGGCTGACAGGGTGGATTTGGGGGTGGATTTGGGGGTAGATTTGGGGCTAGCGGGTGGGTTTGGCTTTGGGGGGGGGGGGGGGGGGGGGGGGGGGGTCAGTTTGGGGGTGGGGTGGGTGTGGGGGGGGATTGGGGGGGGGGGAGTTGATTGGGGGCGGGGGGGGTGGATTTGGGGGTTGCTTTGGGGCTGGCAGTGGATTTGAGGTTGGAAGGTGAGGTTTTGAGGCTGGGTGGTGGATTTGGGGCTGGAGGTGGATGTGGGGCTGAGGAGGGTGGATTTGAGTGCTGGGTGGTGAGAATTTTGGGGCTGGGAGTGGATTTGGGGGTAAATTTGGAGCTGAGGAAGTGAATTTGGGGATGAGGGTGTGGCTGGAGTGGTGGATTTGGGGCTGGGAGGGTGGGTTTGGGGCTGTGGGATGGACTTGAGGCTAGAGAGTAAGGATTGGGGGCTGAAGAGCAGATTTGGAGCTGGAGGGGGATTTGGGTCTGAGGAGGGTGGACTTGGGGCTGGGGGGACTGGATATGGGGCTGGGGAGATGAATTTGAGGCTGGGGTAGATTTGGGGCTGGGAGACAGATTTAAGGCTAAGGGGAGTGAATTTGGAGCTAGGAGTGGATTTCGGAGTAGATTTTGGTCTAGGCAGCAGATTTGAGAGTGGAGGCTGAGGATTTGGGGCTGAGGATGGATTTAGGGCTAGGGGGTGGATCTGAGTCTGAGAAGAGTGGATTTAGGGCTACGTGGTGACAGTTTTGGGGCTGAGGGTGGATTTGGGGGTAAATTTGGGGCTGAACAAGTGGATTCAGGGTTAGGGGTTGGTTTGGTGGTAAATTTGGCACAAGGGTGCATTTGGGGCTGATAGGGTGAATTTGGGGCTGGGGATGGATTTGGGTGTAAATTTGGGGCTGAGGAAGTGGATTCAGGGCTGGAGGGGGTGGATTTGGGGTGGGGGGTGGATTTGAATAGTAGATTTGCACAGGGGCAGATTTGAGGATGTGAGGGTGGACTTGGAGGGCAGGTTTGGGTCTGGGGGGGGTGGATTTTTGTCTAGGTGGTGGATTCAGGGCTGAGGGAGTGGATTAGGATCTGAGGAGGGTGGATTTGGGAGCAGATTTGGGTGGACTTGGGGCTGGGGGGACTGGATTTGGGGCTGAGTGGGATGGATTTGTGGCTGACGGGGTGAATTTAGGACTGGGGTGGATGTGGGGGTAAATTTGGGTCCAAGGAGGGTAGATTTGGGAGATTTGGGGCTGAGGGAGTGAATTTGGGTCTGAGGAGGGTGAATTTCAGGCTGGGGTCAGTTGGGGGGTAGATTTAGGTTTGAGGAGGGTGGATTTGGGAGTAGATTTGGGTAGACTTGGGGCTAGGGGGACTGGATTCGGGGCTGAGGGGGATGGATTTGTGGCTGGGGGGTGGATTTGAGGCACTTTCCCCTCACGCTCCAGGCAGGAGCAGGATGGCCGGGCCGGGGCCGGGCCGGGCCATGGCGGCTCCAGCGCTGCCGTGACCGAGGGGCTGGAGCTGTGGGGAGCGGGGCCTGGGACCTACCCGGGGCCACAGGAACAGGGCCCGGGACCCCTCTGGATCCCCCAGGATCCCCCCAGGGCTGGGGAGGAAGGCCCGGGGCACCCCCAGGGCTGAGTGATCTCTCCTCCCCCTCAAGGCAAGGCCTCAGCCCTCCCCATCTGTACTGAAGGCTTTACTAGTGCTGCTACCACACTAATAATTTATTTTTAAATCCTTCCCTTTTTTTTCCTCCTATTTTTTTTGTTTGTTTTTAATAATTTTTCAGTTCCCTTGTCTCCACCACGGGGGTGTTGGCCCAGCCCAGGGGGAATTCCAGCCCCAATTCCATGGCCAGTTTGGAGTCGGTCTTCCCAGCAAAAGTGCCCAGAGCCCAGCACAAGGTGGAAGAGCTGGAACCAAACCCCATTAATCTGCCTGCAAAACACTGTGCCAATATTTCACTGAATAGTAAATCCACACAAAGCATGGCAGGAGGCAGGTGGGGGCGAAGATGAGTAAGAAAATTGGGATTCTCTTAGTCAGGATCTAGCCTGGAAAAGTGAAGGCTCCAGGGTGACCTAATTGTGGCCTGAAGGGGGTCTACAAGAAACAGGGAGAGAGACTATTTACTCCTTGATGCTGCAATTGCCTCGACTTAAATCCTGAGAAGAAATTACATCTTGGAATTGTACAGTAAAACTACTTTTGGAGGGTATCTTTGTGCAGAAATGCACATATATATTTTAGATGGGATGGAAAAACATGCATTTAGGGTACTGGATTGTTGCGAAGCAGCCAGACAAGTCTGACACATGACAGCATCCAGGGCTGCTCTTTATGGAATCTGTGGGAGGGAAAATCCTGGTAAAGCCACAGTAGGTTAAATCAAATGATTTTTTAATAAGTTCTTAAATAAATCAAACTTTGCATCTAAAAACGCACTTTGCAAGCTTCCTTTTACCCAGAGGGAATGACTGGTAAAAGCTTTGGAGAATCCCTGCAGGTGATTGTGGGATCTGAACAAAAATACCTCAATACCATGGTAAAACTGCTCATGGTGCTTGGGGGGGGTGGGTTCTGTGGGCCAGCCCCAGCACAAGTGTGGTAGTTTGGTCTAGGCCTTCCTTGGTGACCAGTTTGTAACCAAGGAAGGGCCCAGATCTACCCAGTATTCCCTACGATTTTTATGTAAGCCAGGCTGGTGAGGAGGGGGCACAGCATGGCCAGGTTTGAAGCTGGCTCCCTGCCAAGTCTCCAAACCATATCAACGAGCCAGCCCTGAGCAGGGGATTTTCAGCTCACTCCATCTAGAAACACCATGGCTTATCTGGGGAGGCTTTTTGTCCAGGTTACCCAGCTTACCTGAGCAGTTACAGGCATTTCTCAGCACAACCCTCATGGCAACGACAGCAAGGGAAGCCCTGGCTTGTGAGGGTCATGATTTGGGTCCTGCTCCTCTGCTATTAGAGTAGCTGAAATGAGGGCACAGAGAGGTGTCCCCAAATCCCCTGGGTTGTTGTAGCTCATTGCCAGCACTCAGCTCCATCACTGCTTGCACTCGTAGTGTCATTTATTGTGACCCTGATTTGCTTCCATTTTCCCCACAAAAAGGGACGTTTTGCAATTTCTTGTCTGCACATTGGCTTGAAAGGAGCCAAGTCCAGGGTGATCTTGGCCTCTCTGGAGCTGCTCCTGTGGTGAGCCAGCCCTGGGGCTGCCTCTGGCACTGGAACAGGCCCCAAGGCTGCCAGAGCTCAAGAAGTGTTTGCACAACACTCTCAGACACATGGTGGGATTGCTGGGGTGACTCATGCAGGGGCAGGAGCTGCACTCGATGATCCTTGGGGGTCCCTTCGAGCTCAGGATATTCCATGGTTCATTCCTGCTGCAGTTTTCCTGGAGCAGCGTCTGACCAGCCTTGTGACACTTTGTTCCACCTGGTGACACTGAGTCACCTGGTGTCCACGGGCAGAACTGGCTCCCTCCCTTACTGAAGAGTAGCAGCAAAACTGGAGTATTTTGGAGTGTGACATAACCAATATCCGTGACAATTTTTTTTATAAGTCCAGGAGACGAAATGTCTCCTGGTTTGTTCTCTCTCCACATTCTCCTCTGTACAGCCCCTGCTATCCAGCCTCTTTTAAACCCATGGAGAGCTGACCCAACTGGTCCTGACCGTAAGAGAAGCAAGCAGCAGAGTCAAACAGAAACCTCTGTTTTCCCAGCAGTCATCCTTCACCTCCCTGCCTTCTCACTCCCCTTCTGTGGAGGTATTCCCTCCCTATGGGAGGGAATTCAGCACTCACTCTCCACAAAGCACCAGCCAGACTGATGGAAAGGGAATTTGGAAGGACTTGCTGGGTGTCCTTCTGGTTCATTGCCTTGTGGTGTCAGTCAACCTTTCCAAAGCAGAAATGTTCCTGAGTGGTGAATTTCAGGGAGACTGCCCCTTGTACATGGTAAAAATATGTTTCCAGGTGCAGAGGGATGAAGATAAAATTTGTTTTAGGGAGGGAAATTTGCCCTTGGTTTCTCTTTGCAGGTCAGTGAATTATCTTGGGAACAGTTGGAGCTCAAAGAAAAAGTTTTGTCTGATCTCAGTTTTGATGATGCCACTGAACTAGAGCAGCTCTGTCTTCACATTGTTTCCAAAAGTTTTGCAGTGTTTGATTAGGGATGAAATTTGAACTCCATGAGACGCCACGTGCGTCATAAACAACATTTGCTTTTCTTCCAGATATGCAACAGTGAAAGAAATGGGCAATAAACCTAATGTTGCTAAAATTAAGACCCCAAATATATGCTGGCTTTGGAAAAAATTGTTTTCCTGTCAACTTATTGAGGTCATCTATATCTGGAACCAGTGGAGCTGCACGAGTATTTAGACAGAATAGCAGGTGTGTGTAGCAATTCCAGAACAACAAAAGGAACGAGCCCTCCCTGCAGGAACCCACATACGGCTCAAAGTCACTCGAATCCATGGGAAAAAGCTGGAGGTGGAAGGCTTCTTACCAGCAGGAGTAGCTGTGGGACTGACAGTCTTTTGCACAGGCACAGGAAAAGTATTTCTCTAAGTGAAAATTGTTTTAAAGAAATAAGCCTAAGTCTTGTAGCAATGTGTTGAGACTTTTGTGCCAAGTGAGCCAGAGGTGTTGAACCCCAACTCTAAGTAATTGGAGCATTATCATTATGTAAAACAAAGAATCTTTTTCATTTCAAACATGTTTTTCATTAAAATAAATAAAATTCTGTAGTGTGGTGTGACGAACGAAACTCAGAGGCAGGACAAGCAATGGGAAGGGGCACCAAGCTCACCAAATCATGAGGTTGAGGGGTTGGGGGGTGTGTATTTGATAACAAATCCCTTGGAGCTGGTGCTTCCTCCTTATCTTTGTGCTGTCCAAAAACTGAGTTGTCAGAGTGGGGTTTAACCCACCAGCTCCATCCCAGGGGTTCAGTGCTTGCCAGTTCAAACTGCAGTCCCACTGCTGGCACTGGGCACCCGAGCACAGCCTCCCTCCCACACACACACGGAAACAGCCACACACGCACACAGGCGCTTCCCCCGTCTCACAGGACACTGTGGCTGCAGAAAATGGGATTTATTGGGAAAGCATTCCCAACAGGGAGAGACAAACCAGCTGGATGAAAGGGGTTGCGGGGAGGGGACTCTGCCACACGTGCTGACCCCCTGGACATTGCAACCCTGGCAAGGCTGCGCGCTCCGGAGCCTGCACGGCGGCAGCGGCTGCTCAGGACACCTGGGGCTGCCTGGATCACCTCTTCCTATTCCCTAAGGAGGAGTTTTGAGGGCCCAAGGCATCCCACCCCCCTGTTCCCAGGTCCCCAGGGAGAACTATGGGGGTCCTAACCCATCCCACCTCCCTCTTCCCACCCCCTTATTCCCAGGTCCCCAGGGACAAACTATGGGGGTCCTAACCCATCCCACCTCCCTATTCCCACCCCCCTGTTCCCAGATCCCCAGGGAGAAGCTTGGAGGGTCCCAGGGCATCCCACCCCCATTCCCAGGTGCCAGGGAAGCTCCTCAGGGTGTCCTGAGCATGGCAGCCGCCTGCAGCATCCTCTCTGCAGAGAGGGGTCACGGAGTCAGTGGCCCAGATTTTGGGGTGCTGGAGGCAGGGCAGCGTCCGGACAGGAGCATCTTGGGTCTGAGTAATCCTCAAACTTCTTCCATCTGGAATAACAGAAAGGAAATCACATCCAAGGAAATAACATTCAAGGAAAGAGTCAAGGAAATAGCAGTAAGGAAATAGGATCTAAGGAAATAACAGCCAAGGAACTAGGTTCCAAGGGAATAGCCAAGGAAATAACAGAAAGGAAGCAGAATCTAAGAAGATAACAGTTAAGGAAATACCACTCAAGCAAAGTCTCAGCAGTTCCTCTGTTGGAATAGGGGTTGGAGCATTGGCATCCCACTTACTTCTTCACCTTCTTGCAGGTGAAGTTCTTGGCATTCTGTCTGTTTCTGGGAGGCATCTGTGTTCCCTTGCTGTCTCTCTTTTCGGGATTCTTCTTCCTCTTTATCGAGAACATCCATGATGTACTGAGCCACCAGCAAATCATTCTCGCTGAGCTCAGGAAAGTCCTGGAAAGTGCCATGGAAGAGGATTGGGAGAGGTGAGGATGAGCAGGCAGTGCAGACAGACAGGCAGCACTGGCACCTGCTCCCTGCCCTTACCTCTACATCCTCTAACTTCTTGTACTTGTTCTTCCTCCACCACCGCCGCAGAATTACAAGGAAACTGAAAACAAGAGAAAAAACAGGAAAAGAAGCAGGTGGGTTTGGACAAGGAGGGCAGCAGCAGGGCCAGCACCTCTCCCTGCTCAGGGGGCCTTTCAGGAGAGCCTAAGGAAGATTGGGAGCCCCAGAAGGGATGGCACTGACTGGCCAAGCTCATCCAAGCCATCCAGGGGTGAGCATCACTGGCACAGAGAAGGGCTGTTTGGGATGTGCTCTGACATCTGTGCCCATCACTCCCACTCTGGGCTCCTTTGCTGGGTCTCTCCCAAAAGCAACGTGTTTTAAACACAGGCAGGGGAGTCTTTGGCAGCGGCTCCTGCAAGGCTGGGGGGCCTGGGGATGAGTTGCTCTTCAGAGTAAAGACTGTTGGTGGCACAGCAGTGGCATGGGCAGGGAGTAATTAATTACCTTCTCCACACAGTGCACAGGCATTGGCAAAACACTGCACAGGGTCGGGAGCAGAGCTGGGGAAGGAGAAAGGGAGACTTGTAACATCAGAGTTTTCTTGTGATACTCTGCAAAACAACAGAGGCCAAAAGCTTCTTCCTCCAACCCAACCCATTCTACACACGTGCAAGTCTCTGCCAGCAGCCACAATTTTTAAAAGAGTCTGTCCTCCCTTCCCATTTTCCCTCTTCCCCCTGCCTCCGGAACGTGAATGAACACCCAGAGCTCTCCTAACCCCATTGCTGCATGGCTGAAGGCAGGAGAGCAAAGCAAAGTTTTGCTGGAGAGAGTCGGGAAGGATGCCAGGACAAGCTTCCCCCAAGCAGGCTGAACCCTGCTGAGCTGGGGGTGTGGATGCTGCCACAAGCTCCAGGGTTGGCCAAACATCTCCTGTGCTACCCGGCACGTGCACGGGGCTCCTCAACTGGGCTCTGCAGCTGCAGGGCTTGACTGACAGCTGTGTCTCCAATAAGATACTGGCTTACCTTAAGGACACACATCACTGTGAGAGAAATGACAGCGAGGACAGACAGCAACACCACCAGTGTGATTGTGTCATCCAAGGACTCTTGTTTCTTCTGGGACAAAAGGAGACAAGATCAGCAGAGGAGAGAAGGTTGCTCCTTCCATTCCCCATTGCCCTGAAGGACACATCCAGCAGTGCCCAGCAGCTCTCCTACCTCCCCTCTGTGTTTCTTGACCTTCTCCAAGGCTGTGCGTCTGGAGATGTTCTCATCTATTGGGCACTGGCCCATGAGATCAAAGGCTCCCTCGCTCTCTTGTCTCTTGCTGAGCAGACTTAGAAGCAGCCCAGTCTTGGAGACCATCTTGGCACAGGCCACCTGCAGCCTGGGCAGGCTGCAGTCCGTCCTCAGGGCTTGTTCTACACGGGCAAGGAATATCTGCAGGCCTTCGTCCGGCACCAGGTGATGGTAGCCTGTGATTTCAAAGACATCTTCTGGAACGGGCAAAACGTCTGGGCCCTCAGGGATACCTGGCTTGTTGAGGGACCTGAACTCTTCCTCTTCTTGCTTCCAGGCTGTCTCCCTGGTGTCAAGGATGAGGGGGAAGTGCCCACCTCGAGAGGAAGGCTCT